>NW_012136303.1:2193164-2197042 GCF_000956105.1 Propithecus coquereli
CTTTTTAAACCTTTTTGTTAGAAACTAAGACACAAACACACACATTAACTTAGGCCTACATGGGGTCAGTATCATCAATATCATTGTCTTGTTCCTGCACATCTTGTCCCACTGGAAGTTCTTCAGAGGCAATAACACGCATGGAGCTGTTGTCTCCCATGATAACAATGCCTTTTTCTGGAATATCTTCTGAAGGATCCACCTGAGGCTCTTCTTGAGGAGGTGGCACTCTTTTCAGAAATTTGTCCATGGTGGTTTCCTTGGCTTGTTTCTTTTTTAAAATCATAGATGTGCTTATAAGCAGATGATGCATCATGAACATTCTTCTCTATTAATGAAAACCTTTTGGTGTTGGGGTCTGTGTTTTCAGAGTTTTTAAGGAGGTGGTTGAGGTCTAAAAAAGCTTCTGATAAACGCTTCACAGTGATTTTTCTTGGAGGTTCTTTTTTTCTCCTGCTTTTTTTCTCTTGCTGCTTCTTCAGCTGTTCCGGTTCCAGTTCCTACAACTCCTCATTAGTCAGTCAGTTCCTCAGGAGCCACCCCTAGCAGCCCCTCAGTGTCATCCTCATCCACACCCAGGTTAAAGTTGTTTGCCATCTCAATCACAGCCTTGTTGATTTTTGCAGCCTTCTCATCCTTGGCAAATCCTTTGAAGTCATGGACAAACCTCCTGGGTGTCTTCTTTCAGATGCCATTCATGCACTTCTTGGTGACATCATCCCAAGCCCAAACAAGGTTTTGATGCAGTCACAGATGTTGTAATTCTTCCAGAATTGTATCAGTGTCTTCCTCAGTTGTTGCAATAGCCTGGGCAGTGGTCCTTCTCAGGTAGTAGATGGCTATAACTCCTTGATCCATTGGTTGGATCAAAGAGGTGGTGTTTGGAGGGAGAAACACCACTCTGATAGTGGGATAAAGATCATCAACATTATCAACAATAACCAAAATCTTGAAACATATGGTATTCTCCAAACAGTACTTTTCCGTTTCACTGGCATAGTAATTCGGGAGGACATCTTGGAAGAAGAGGAGCTGGGTCATCCATGGCAATGTGTACTTATTTATAGGTTTGAAGGCCCTGAGGTTCTCATTGTGCCAGATCACAAAGAATTTCAATTTGTAACCTGTTCCATTGCCCCCAAGCAACACTGTTACCTTGTTCTTAAAAGTCTTGAAACCTGGCACTGTTGGCCTCTTTATGGATCAAAGCCCTTTCAGGCATTCATTTCCAGAATAGGGAGATTTCATCCAATTTGAAGATTTGCTCTGGCAAGTCATTTTCCTCCACAATCAGCTTATCTAGAGTTTCTAAAAATTCTTCAGTTGCCTTCACATCAGCACTCTCAGACTCACCTCTCACATTCACATCACGTAGTGTAATGAATAACGATTCTCGAATCGTTTAAACCATCCAGAGCTAGCAGTAAATTGAACATCTTAGCTGGGTCTTTTCTTTTCTTTTTCTTTTTAAATTTAAGTAGAGAGTTTATTTGGGCCAAGTTTGAGGACTGCAACCTGGGAGCATAGAGTTGTTTCAAATATGTCCCCAGCCTTTTCTTTCAACATCACAAACACACTTTTTGCTTTGACTATATCATGGTGCTGAGAGGGATACGCTACTGTGCCTGGTCTTCAATCCAGGTCATTAGAAGTTTTTCCATATTTGATATAGGCTCGTCTTGAATTTTTGTTAATCTCATTGCCTTCGACAAAGCAGATCCTTTAACAGTTTTGGTCACTTTGTTCTTGTTCTTCAAGATTGTATCTGTTAGGTTTGTTCAGGGTGGGAACCCGAAAAGTATGTATAGGATGAAATGCAGTTAATGGAAAACTTAGATCGTGATCATAAAGCCTGTGAAACTATAGCCGCAGGGGTCTGGAGCATCCAGAGGTTTTAAATCTAATTCTGACCACAGATAGTTCTGGCAATGCTGGCATTCCTATCCCCTGGGATAAGGATGAAGCTGACCCCCCATCTCTGCAGGATGAGACTGATGCAGGGGTCCCAGAAATTGGTTGTTTGAAAAGAATTTATTACAGTGGCTGTTCTGGCCCAGTTGCTTTAGTCCTTCCAGAAAAACCCTCTGTAAAACCCAAGGCTTTCCCCTCCCTCATGGTGGATGCTCTTTTAGGCCTCCACCCATCTGCACCCAGATGCCCAAATAAATGGCATTTTGCTAGAGCTGAGGCTTCATGTGTCTCTCTCTTGGCTCCAGACTTAACATTAGCTATGGTGGAATGGGACATGTCTGACTGGTGAGCAATAGCCATCACTGATTTTCCACCTTCGTAGTCCTTAATCACTTTCAGTTTCATTCCAAGTTAATCACTTTACCTGGCCTCTTACTGGCAACATTAGCTGTAGATTTTGTACGCTTAGGAGTCATGATGAACAAAACAACATGAGATTAAATCAAGCACAAGATAAAATGATGCAATCAAGAGATGCAGTAAACATGAGATGTATGAGGCTGCTGCTGCTGGCATAACATGACATACATGTTTTACATGTTTTTACAGTAAACTTTTTTTATATAAGTAGAAACAGTACACTTTAAAATAATGTAAAAGTATAGTAAATACATAAACCAGTAACAGTCATTTATTATCCTTATCAAGCTTTATGTACTGGACACAATTATATGTACTATACTTTTATGCAACTGGCAGCACGGTAGGTTTGTTTATACCAGCATGAATACTCATCACAAACACATGAGTAATGCATTGTGCTAAGATGTTACCAACAGCTATGATGTCACTAGGCAATAGGAATTTTTCAGCTCCATTATAATCGTATGGGACCATCTTTGTATATGTGGTCCATCATTGGCCAAAATGTAGTTGTGCAATACATGACTGTATAATCTTTTCTCTAAGTAGATCCTGTGTTTAAGATAGTGATTTGGGATTTACTGAGAAGTTAGATGTCAGGCAACTTGCTTGTTGAACTCAAGATAATAATAACATAATAACTAAATTTGATTGACAGTTTACTCTGTGCCAGGCTTTGTGCTAAACAGTTTATGTGATTTAATAACTCATTTAATGCCCACAGCAACTCTAGGTGCTATTGTTTTACAGATGAGGAAGCTGGAATTAGAGAGGTTAAAAAACTCATCCAGGGTTTTACAGCTATAAAATTCTTTAGTAAAAGGCAAAAGATGGCCGGGTGCGGTGGCTCACGCCTATAATCCTAGCACTCTGGGAGGATTGCTTTAGCTCAGGAGTTCGAGACCAGCCTGAGAAGAAGCAAGACCCCATCTCTATTAAAAATAGAAAATAAAGTAAAAGGAGAAAGATTTATACGATCTGAAGAGAAACCAGAGTGCAACTATAAAACTGATGAAGCTGGGGTTCAAACCCAGGAAGTATTATTCCAGTGACTTCCTTCTTAAACAGTATTCCATAAGAAGAGCTCCATGCTATTCTTTTTATCCTTCCAAATGAAATTTGCTTTATTGTTTTTCTTCTGCTTAGAAAAGTTGGTATGTTTATACAATGCTCATTATAAAAAATCAGACAAGACATAAGAATCCAGGAGAAAGAGAATCACTGGAAATCTAGTACCCATAACTAACCACTAACCATATAATCATTTGAATGTATTTCTTGCAAACTCTCCTTCTATGCATATATACCACACATGCCCTTAAAAAAAAGAAGAGAGGGAGCATTATACTACATGCAGGGAAATAGTATAGTGAGAGGTTCAGAATTTAGGCCCTGGAATCGGCCAAATTCAGTTATAATCTCAGTTTATGAGCTTGAAATCTTTTTTTTTTTTTTTTTTTGGGTGTTAAATGATCCTTTATTGAAATATTTTCCTTTGTATTTTTAACTAGCTGGGCATTCTACTGCACCACTGTTGATGTCAT
>NW_012136303.1:2197092-2198248 GCF_000956105.1 Propithecus coquereli
AAAGAAATTAATTGGACAGCTAAAAATATATATAGAAAAAATTAGCCGGGCATGGTGGCACATGCCTGTAATCCCAGCTACTCGGGAGGCTGAGGCAGGAGGATCGCTTGAGCCCAGGAATCTGAGGTTGCTGTGAGCTAGGCTGACGCCACGGCACTCTAGCCCGGGCAACACAGTGAGACTCTGTTTCAAAAAAAAAAAAAAAAAAGTTTTAGAATAAAGGCATTAACCAGTAATTATAGATTCAATGGTTGAATAAGGTCGTCCCCAAAATTCATATCCACTCAGAACCTCAGAACGCGACCTTAGTTTTTTTTTTTTTAACTATTCTCTAACAGATTTTTTTCTTTTCATTCACCAAAAGAGCATCTGCTTAACGACGGAGATATATTCTGAGAAATGTGTCATTAGGCAATTTTGTCCTTGTGCAAACATCATAGAGTCTACTTACACAGACCTAGATGTTATAGCTTACTATGCACCTATGGTATAGCCTATTGCTCCTAGGCTACAAACCTGTACAGCATGTTACTGATCTGAATACTGTAGGAGATTGTAATACAATGGTGTGTATCTAAACATAGAAAAGGTACAGTAAAAATATGGTATAAAATATAAAAATGGCTGGGTGTAGTGGCTCACGCCTGTAATTCCAGCACTTTGGGAGGCTGAGGAAGGAGGATTGCTTGAGGTCAGGAGTTCGAGACCAACCTGAGCATGAGTGAGACCCCATCTCTACAAAAAATAGAAAAATTAGCCAGGTGTGGTGGCATGCACTTCTAGTCCCAGCTACTTGGGAGGCTAAGGCAGGATCGCTTGAGCCCAGGAATTTGAGGTTGCAGTAAACTATGGTGATGCCACTGCACTCTAGCCCAGACGACAGAGCAAGATTCTGACTCAAAAAAAAAAAAAAAATGGTATGCCTATATAGGGCGCTTACCTGAATGGAGCTTGCAGGACTGGAAGTTGCTCTGGATGTGTCAGTGAGTGAGTGGTGAGTGAAAGTGAAGGCCTAAGACTTTATGGTACACTACTATAGATTTTATAAACATTGGACACTTAGGCTACACTCCATGTATAAAAAAATTTTTTCTTTCTTCCATTATAAATTAACCTTAGCTTATTGTAACTTTTTTACTTTATAAATTTTTTAGTT
>NW_012136303.1:2202328-2206831 GCF_000956105.1 Propithecus coquereli
ACTGCACCACTGTTGATGTCATCTATGATGTCATGTGGGTGGCGGCCATCAACGTTGCAGCCCACAGACTGGGCAGTCCCCAGGATCTCTTTAATGGTTCCAGAGAGTTCTCTGGCTAAAGATCGGTGCCGCATCTGTCTCGCAATGTTGACAATCTCATCAAAAGTGATATTTCCATTGTGCTTAATGTTTTTCTGTTTCTTTCTGTCTCTTGGTGGTTCCTTGAGGGCTTTGATGATCAGGGCAGAGGCAGAAGGTACCACTTCAATCTGGGCCTGTCTGTTCTGAATAGTTAGTTTCACTGTTATCCTCAGACCCTTCCAGTCACCGGTTGCCTTGGCGATGTCATCACCAACCTTTTTTGGAGACAGACCCAGCGGGCCGATCTTGGGGGCCAGGGCAGACGTGGCACCGACTTCGCCACCGGTACACCTCAGGTACACGACTTTGATCTCGTTGGGGTCGAACTTAGGCGGCATGGTGGAGGCGGCTGGTGTCGGATGAACCCGGATTCGGGACGACCGAAGAAAGTTGCACCTTGGCCTCCTCCGAGCCGAAAACCAAAAGCTTGAAATCTTTTTTAAAAAACCTTTCGAAGACTTCTTTACTATTTAAGTAGAAAGATTAATCATAAGATCTAGCAGTTAAGAATGGATACCAGTTCAACAACTAATTTGGGGAAAGCGATTTAACTTCTCAGAATTTCTGCACGTTTAACAACAAAATGTGTACCACTAGTAAACCTTACCTGCAAACTCACCCTGAGGATTGGGATTGGTCTCGTATATGTGAAAATGCTTTGTCAAACCAAGATTTAAGCAAAGTTAAGTTGATGTTAAAATAAATGTAAAAAATATACCTCTCATTAAAGGAAAGAATTTTAGGACAGGAAGGACTTATCAGTCATTAACTTTTTTTTTTGAGACAGAGTCTTGCTCTGTTGCCCGGGCTAGAGTGCCGTGGTGTCAGCCCAGCTCACAGCAACCTCAAACTCCTGAGCTCAAGCAACCCTTCTGCCTCAGCCTCCTGAGTACCTGGGATTACAGGCATGTGCCACCATGCCTGGTTAATTTTTTCTATATATTTTTAGTTGTTGAGCAAATTTCTTCCTATTTTTAGTAGAGACAGGGGTCTTGCTCTTGCTCAGGCTGGTCTTGAACTCCTGACCTCGAGCGATCCTCCCGCCTTGGCCTCCCAGAATGAGTCATTAACTTTTAAATTAATATAGCTCATCAAGTAGGATTTTTAAAATATTTTAAGGGCTGATTGCATGTGTCTATATATTCCTTTGTGTTACTATTGATAAACACGAAATAAAAATTTACATACTCAAATAATTATTCATATTCAAACATTATTACAGTTTAGAAATCTAAGGTATTTTGGTCCATTTGAATGAAAGTAACATATAGAAGATTACAGGAATAAAATGACATACATCCTGTACCTATTAAGATTTAAGAGATATGTTCATATTGCTATATTATGTTTAGATCTTTCTTTAGGAAAACAAACAAACATGTCACAAAACAATTAAAGCTTAGGCTTCCTTATGTCATCTCCCTTCACCTCTTTCCAAAGGGATACTCACTCTCCTGAAGTTGGAGTGTATTATTCCCATACAGATTCTTCCACATCATGCACATATGTATGTACTCATAAATAACACATAGTATTCTGTGTTTAAAAATGTGCATAAATAACATTTTTAAAATTAACATTGTTTTGAAATTTATCAGTGTTGATACATGTGCTTAGTTTTCTATTTTAAGAATGAAACTGTTTATGCTTTCACACAGAATCAGTTATGTTGTTTCCACTTTTTTCCCTCATATTACAAATAGTTCATTGGCGGGCATTTTCCTTCTTTAATGAGAGCTATTCAAATGAATTCTGTCACCAAAAGTTTGGCACTTGTCCCCAAGGCTGCATCAGAAGAATGAGGACAAGTGGTTTGAGGAGAAGGAAAGAGGAGTTTATTAATTTGCCAGCAAACGAGGAGGTTGGCAGACTCCTGTCTCAAAGTACCAGTGTCCTTGAGCTTGAAATCTTGAGCCAGGTTTCCATGCCTTATCTTCCTCGTCTGCCAAATGCAAGTAATAATAGCACCATCCTTATATATTTGTCATGGGCATATATAACATAATACCTGTTAAGTGTTTCATACAGTGTCTGGTACAGAGTAAATATTCAATAGATGTAGCTATAATGACAACATGCAAGCTGTGTAGCCTGCTTTTTACTTAACATGTTGTAGACATTTTTCCATGTCAATAAATATAGATATACAACCACAATTTCAATTGCTGTGTAATATTCCCTATTAATAAAAATTTGTTTCTAGTTTTTTATTATTACAAACAACACAGTGATGAACTATTCATTCTATTTTTAACAGCTTTATTAAAGTATAATTGATATACAATAAATTGGCATAAATTTTATAATTTGATATATTTTGATATACTCGTGAAACAATGACCACCAGCAAGATAATGAGCATATCCACCATCATGAAAAATTTCCTCTGTCTCTTTGCAATCCTTCTCTTCTGGCCCTCTTCACCTTCCCCACTTAACCCAATCTCCAGGTAACCACTTATCTGATTTGAGTCACTATGGGTTAGTCCTCATTTTCTAGAGTTTTATATAAGTTGAACCATATGGTATGTACTCTTTTTTTCTGGCCTCTTTCACCAACAAAATTATTTTGAGCTATATCTATATTGCTGCCTGTTATCAATAATTCATTTCATTTTATGGCTGAGTAGTATCCCTTGCCACAATATACCACAATTTGCTCATTCATTTACCAGTTCATGGACATTTGGGTTGTTTCTAGTTTTTGGCTATTACAAATAAAGCTGCTATGAACATTCATGTACAAGAGTTTGTATGTACATATACTTTTTTGGGGTAAATATTCAGGAGTGGAATGTATATCTTTATCTTTTTAGGAAATTGTCAAACAATTTTTCAAAGTGGTTGCACCATTTTACATTCCTTCCAGCAGTGCATTATTGAGAGACATTCCTCCCGCGTATCTTGCTGGGGATGCCAAGAGAGTAAGACCCTGACTGCCCTTTACCCAGGCCATTTCTCAGGATTATGCTTGCGTGAGCAACCTTGAGGGATAAGGTAATGTCACCCTCTGGGACAAAAAACAGAATTGCTTACTGCTTGCTGTGAAATGGCATGGCCCCCACACTCAGGGTTCCTCTCCTGTAATGCAACCTGCCACATGCATAGGCATCCATCTGGGCCATCTGTGTGTGGAGGGTAAGTTCAGTCCCAGTTTTTCCATCTTGATTGATTGTGTTTATTCTATTTGAAGTAACAAAATCACGGCCCTGAAGAGAAAGACGCTGTGTACTTAACCATCTGTGAGGGCCAAGCAAATACTATACTAAATTGTTATCACCAGCATAGTTGGTGAATTTATAGTATTATATTATTACTTCTTAGATGATGTAATCAAATGTCAAAAGCATGTTTTTGCAGTTATAGCAAGACAAATTTGGATTTAAATTCCATCTTTATCATTAACTACCTACATAACCAGGGACAGGGAATTTTAGCACCTTGAGCTTCAATTTTATTATTTGTAAAATGAGTATAATACCTTTCTACTAGAGTTGTTATGAGCATTAAATGAAATAACAAATACAAAGTGTCTATCCCAATAGTGATACGTAGTAAAATCTCAATAAATAGTAGCTGTTATTATCAAAGGCACTTGCCTTACTAGTACCATCAGTTTTTACATAGATATTCAAATTTAATAAACTATAAGCCAGGTGAGGACATTGTTGCTTTATTATAAAGCTGTCACTTGTCTTAAAATTAAATTTTGTGACTTTCTTGGATGACACTGCCTTGCAGATAACTTATGATGAGGTTTTTCAATAACATTTATTGAGTAAACCAAATTTGCACTTATAATAACCCAAGAAAATGCATTAGCTAATTAATATAAATTATGTGCAAAATACACAAGTAGAGTGTTTTTGCCAATATGGTTAGCTGACATAGGAAACACATGTTCTAAGATAGCTGTGTATCTAGTTACTACAGAAATATTTAAAAATCAGTGGTTTTTTTATATGCCAATAATAACCCATTAAAAACTACAATGGCAAAATTAGTCCCATTCACAGAAGAAACAATAACAAAAATGAAATAATTAGGAATATACTTAAGCAATTATGAGAACCTATTTGAAAAATGCTATAAACTCTACTGAGAGACATGAAAAAAAGTTGAAAAAGTGGAAAGACAAGCTATCTTTCTCAATGATAAGAATTATTATTATAAAACAAAATTTCCTCAGATTAATGTATAAATTTAACATAATGTCATCTAAAAATACCAATATGATTTTAATTTTTCTGTAAATTGCATCTGAAGCTGATTTGAGAAAAACTGTGAAAATAACAAAATATTGAAAAAGAAGGACAAGGGGAGCACATCTTATCAAATGTTAAAAAGTATTATAAAGCTATAA
>NW_012136303.1:2207016-2232270 GCF_000956105.1 Propithecus coquereli
CTACTAAAAATAGAAAGAAATTAGCTGGACAACTAAAAATATATAGAGAAAAAATTAGATGGGCATGGTGGCGCATGCCTGTAGTCCCAGCTACTGGGGAGGCTGAGGCAGAAAGATTGCTTGAGCCCAGGAGTTTGAGGTTGCTGTGAGCTAGGCTGACGCCACGGCACTCTAGCCTGGGCAACAGAGCGAGACTCTGTCTCAAAAAAAAAACCAAAAAGACAAAAAAAACCAAAGGTGACTATATTTTATGAAGCCTGTTGGTAGGTGGCAGAGAGTATAAAGATGAAAAAGATGCAGTATCCAATCTAGAAGGAAGGTTGAGATGAGAGCACAACTTTTAAAATAAAATATTAACAAAAAAGGTTAAGTGGTATAAGGAATAAACAATTAAGGAACTATAAAAATTCAAAAGAAAGAGAAAAAAGGCTTGGTCAAGTCTGCCCAGGCTTTGAATGCTAGATCTTGCTTTGTGTTCCAAAGATTGTCAGCACACCCTGGTTGTGCAATTTCAACCAGGATTGGGTCAGTGTGGGAGCCACAGAGGCTCCTCCACTACATTTGTAAGTCATTTCATTAGAGTCGCCTCAGAAGTCCTGCTGGGACAATCCCAGGAGTCCTCTTTGGTTGTCTTACTTGATTTTCTCAAGCAAGTCCACTCTAGACCCTGGAATATGGGTAGCTCCTCGCTTTTTAACTCCAGTCCCCAGAGGGTCATTTAAGAAAATGTTCTCATGTTTCTCATTCATTACTATGTTATGATGATCAATCAGTCTTATAAACCCTTTTGAAGTCTATAAGCCTTTAGAGCCACTCAGTAGGCCTGTCTGAGCCAGTCTCCTGGAACGTGAGTATCCTTCTCCTTCACTGCCAGTGGAGCAGGATGGCTTTGATCAGAGAGAATGGCCTGGCAGTCATGAAGCTGGGTGTGGTTAAGTCACAGGGATCCTGAGAAGGCATATGCACAGACACACCAGCCCAATTATCCTGAGGAGGCAGCTCATCTTTCCCTAAATGTTTCTCAAGGGGTCTCCTGAGTACCTTCTGTATTACCATCACCTTAAGATCTTGTTAAAGATTCCTGGGTCCCACTTCAGATTTGCAAGTTAGGATCTCAGGATCTAGGTCCTGAAAACATATTTTTCACAAGTTTCTCTGCATACTAGGCTTTCTAAAATGCCTCCTTCTCTGTCTCTAGTTTTGGAGTTTCTCAATACTGCCTTCTAAGCAATGATTCTGACTCGAGGGTCCTTACTTGTTTTTTAAAAGATACTTCACAAGCCCTGTGACCTAAATCTCACTGGAAGACACCAAAGTCCCAGGCTACTTGTTAGCTGTAGATCATAGGAGTTACAGCCTCATCCTCGGCCTACGGCCTTTTTTTCCCATTCTCCTTCCTCCCTGGAGTCTACCATTACCAACCCAATTCTTTTAGGTTTTATAAGCTGTAAGTGGGTATTTCCTAAGGTAAAAACCAATATCCTGGAGCTGAAGATTCTTTATATCCACATGCCCTATCAATCCTTTCTTTAAGATGTCCCCTGGGCTCCTTTCTTTCTATTCCCTCTGCCATACCCTGGAGACCTTCATTGACAGAATTAGCTCAACACTCAGCCTCTTAATTTAAATGGTACCAATCTTCCCTTTCTCAAATCTTTTCCACCTACTATCTGCTCAAAGCCTGAAAGGATTCTTGGTATCAACCATATTAAGTCTAAACTCCTCATTCTCCAGGCCCTTTATAATCTATCCCATTTTGCTTATTAGACTTTATTTCCCACTATTCCGCATATGCCTTCTATTTATTGCCCACGTGCATGTTCTGCTGTTTCAACCCATGGATCAGGTTCATCTCAGTGTCCCCAGGGCATGGTAAAAGGAGGCAGGGTAGGAGCCCAATAAATGCGAGCTGACTGAGTCAACAACTGGCATTCATTTTCCCTTTCAATGTCCTCTCTTTATTATCCCGTAAATCCAGGTCTCAGATTCTGTTTGAAAACTTCTCCAGTTTCTCCAGCTCTTATGACATCCTCATTCATTGGGGAAAAAAAAGAAAGAAAAAAAGGAAGGAATCAATAATCTACACAACAGAGAATGGGCTTTAGGAGTTACAAAAGCACAGGGAAGAGAAGTAAAGTTTAGTAGTCTGATAGCAATCACTTCTTAGTTATTGAGGGAATAACTCAGTCATAGAATATTCATTGACTTTCCATAGTACTGTATAATCTGTATCATTCCATTCAGAATACATACACTATCCGTGTTCCTTGCTAAATGTTTCAAGTGCATTCATTCTGCTTCCCTATGTTAATTCAAGAGTAATGTCCCCCTGCTTCTCCATGTTGAGTTAAATGCTCCCTCTCCATGGTCCCATAACCCCCTGTGCTTACTTTTAATTCAACCTCTTTGTATTGAAAATGCCCATTTATGAGTCTGACTCACCCTTACACTATGAGTTTCATGAGAGAAGGCTCAAACTTACTTGTCTCTATATTCTCTGTACCTTTTATAGGTACATCAGTTCTGAACACATAGATGCCACATAAATGATCTCTGAAGTAAGTAGGTGTTGGCATTGGAGGATAAGGACCATGTTTTATATTTTTGGTTTTTGTACTTTGAGTACCCAGCATAGGTGTTCAGAAAAAGTTTGTTAATGTTAAAATTTCTATGCTCTGTTCCTCTCACTATCCACAACCAAACTTACCTTGCCCAATAACAACAACAGCAACAAACAAAAACCCTAACAACTGAGCAGTTAGTAAGCAAGTGCTCAACAGACTGCTATTCACTGAGATTAAAGCTGATGACCATTGTGAAAGAGAAGACCATTGTGAAATAAACAAAATTATTAACTATACTTCTGTCTAGAAACTCTATTGCAGAGTCTAATTGTTTAAAGAACTTCTGCCTCTGTTTCCTGTTTTCAGAGACTAGGCTTTGGAGCGAGGCAGAATTAGATGTGAATCTTGGCTCTGCAAACACACTAGGTATCTGACCTTGGGCAGGGATGGGGAACCTGCAGTCTTAAGGCCACATGTGGCCTTCTAGGTCCTTAAGTGAGGTCTTTTGACTGGATCCAAATTTTACAGAACAAATATTTTTTATTAATACATTTTTCTTCATCTTTTATATTAATATTTTTATTTTATTTTTAAAATTGTTAACGAAAGTTTGGCACTTGTCCCCAAGGCTGCATCAGAAGAATGAGGACAAGTGGTTTGAGGAGAAGGAAAGAGGAGTTTATTAATTTGCTGGCAAATGAGGAGGTTGGCAGACTCCCATCTCAAAGAACCAATGTCCTGTTTCTGAGCAGAAGTACAGAGGTTTTAAAGGTTCTGATTCATTCCATCTTTGACTAAGATAATCTCGTGATCTCTGCCTGGACAATTCCCTTGAGCCATCTCCTGTGGCACAAAGAACAAAGGGTACTCCTCTACCCCTCCCAACTACTGGCCTAAGACAGGGATATAGGTTTTAGTTCTCAAAAAGGGTAAGGAAGTTTTGAAGAGACAGAAAACATTTTTACCCTTTTTCAGGCCATTTTCTCTGTTACATATTGTTAACTATATTCATGCAAATGCAACACAGTATTGTCAGTTTCATAACATGCTAAAGTTGACCAATGAGGTATTCAGTGTGGATTTGCCATGTCATTCTAAATGTGTTGGCTATTGCAGGGACAGGTGTTAGCCAAAACTTTATCTCTGAAAGAATAGATAGTTAAATTTTAGGAAGAACAGAATCAGCAATGTGAATTATTGAAATAAATTTCCTATAGGAATGCAGCATTTATGTGTGATATCATGTCAAATCAAAACAGTTTGAATATTTCTTTGCAAGGTAAAACTAAGTCTATATATAATATGTGGCAAAAAATCCAAGCATTTCAAAAAAAGCTATCTTTTTTCAAAATACTTCTTCTTCAAAAGGAAATTTCAGATTAACATTTTCCCCAGTTAGCAAAGGCCATTGATGAGCAGGATGATACATGTGAATCATTTGAAGAATATGCAGCTGTTATAGACCTATTAATTGGAGAATACAATGAAAGGTTCACTGACTTTGAGAATCATGACATCACACTCAAATTAGCATTTCAGCCTCACCTAGTCGATATCACCAAGGCACCTAAAGAACTACACATGGAATTGATTCAGCTCTCAGTAGATGACATTTTAAAGTCATTGTTTGATGCTAACAAAGATCAAATTGAAATATGGAAAAATGCAGAATACCCACGCCTTCAGCAACATGCCCGAAAAATGCTTTCTTGCTTTTCAACCACTATTGCTGCAATCTACATTCTCTATCTAACCCAAATCAAGATGCCCTTAAGGTCACAAATGACTGATACCCATCTAGAAGATCAACTGAAACTGTGGACCTCCATGCTGCAATCAAATATTCAAATGCTTTCCAACAAAATGCAGACACGACGAAGTCGTTAAAAGGTTAGTTAATTTTAAAATTAACGAATAGTTTTCATTTTTTGAAATTATTAAGTACATAGTGGTTAGATTTTTACGAAACAATGTATGTACATTTTTAAGTATATCTAATTGAATTTTCTTGAATGTGGCCTTATTTGATTCCAGCTAAATTAATGCAGCCTTCAACAGAAAAATTTCTCTACCCCTCACCTTGGGTATAGCCTTTTGGAATCTTAAATTTTAAATGAAGATAACAACACCTATTCTGTAGGATCATTATGAGGACTGAATGTGTAAAGATAGAAAAGGCGTCTTTGCACCATATTTGGCACATAATAAGCATTAAAAAAAGTTAGCTCTTACTCCTTCCTCAGGAGGGTTGTTTGGATCACCTCTTCCCACAAAGTATCTAGTGGATTACACAATGTTATCTAGTTTAACCTAAAGTTAGGCTACATTCATTCATTCACTTATTTTTGTAGAGATGAGGTCTCACTTGTTGCCTAGGCTGGTCTCAAACTCCCGGCCTCAAGTAATTCCCCTACCTTGGCTTCCCAAAGTGCTGGGATTATAGATGTAAGCCACCAGGCCCACCCAAGGTTAGGCTTCTTGTTCTTATACTAGCTGTTCCCGAGGAGCTTTGAGTCTATGTCAATATACACTTAAACATGTAACATGTATGTGTGTGGAAGTCTGTATGGCTGCCTATTTGTGTCCATCTCTATGCAAGAGCCATAGGCTTCCAGCTATCCTCACATTTGGTTTGAGAAATTTCAGAGGCTTAAGTTAAAATTGGTGACTAGGGTATATTCTCCTCTCCTCCTGCTCCTGCCACCTTCAGCGGCCTGATTTTTCCTCTTAAATGACAGCACAGTGAGAAATTCCTGGGATTAAGCTAGAGTGAGCAGATTCCACTATCAACATCTAAAAGCAAATAGGAGAGCTCCCCGGTAGTACCCAGCTACAAGGTCCACATACTGCTATAGCTCAATAATAAAAAAAGATAAGTGGGTGACACCACTTTGCCTGGATAAAGGTAACGAGCAAAGGGATATTTTCCTTAATCTCCCTTTTTTGTTGGGGGGTGGGGGTGGTCAGAGTGTGAAAGATTTATAAGGCACACTAAGTAGCTTTGGGAAGCAGCTCCATCTTTGGAATTCTGTCTGTGGCCTTTCTCTTTTTTTTTTTTTTTTTGAGACAGAGTCTCACTATGTTGCCCGGGCTAAAGTGCCGTGGCATCAGCCTAGCTCACAGCAACCTCAAACTCCTGGGCTCAAGCAATCCTACTGCCTCAGCCTCCCGAGTAGCTGGGACTACAGGCATGTGCCACCATGCCCAGCTAGTTTTTTCTATATATTTTTAGTTGTCCAATTAATTTCTTTCTATTTTTCATAGAGACAGGGTCTCGCTCTTGCTCAGGCTGGTTTTGAACTCCTGAGCTCAAACAATCCACCCGCCTCGGCCTCCCAGAGAGCTAGGCTTACAGGCGTGAGCCACCGCGCCCGGCCTGTGGCCTTTCTCTTATTCCAATCTGAGGATCTGTGGTAGTTTTTCTCCCTAATAATGCTAAAGCCAAATTTCCAAGCTAGTAATTTTCCAATTATCTCTGGAATCATGAATAAAATCTGAATATATTTTCCAAAACAAAGTTAATTTTAATGAACTTATATTTTAAAAAAGTATGTCATAGAGTTCTACTTCTGGCGAAGGCTGACTAATTGGGATGTTTCAGGCAAACCTCTTGCTGAGAACAATTACAAAAGCTGGACGAATTGTTATTTCTTCAGACACCGATTTAAAGACACAGAACAGCCACCAAAGCAGTGAGAATTTGCTAGTCCAAGATCTGGAGAAAAAGAGAAACCAAGAAAGGTGAGGCTGGTGTTTGGGGACACTTTACCTGAAGATAATTGTTGATTCAAAAAACAAAAGCAGCTCTGAGAAGCTGAGAAGCTCAAAAGAGCTTTCGGAAGTTTCTCAGCCAGGACTGATGAAACAAAATTGTAGTAAGAAGCCTGAAAAGGAGGAAGGGCCCTGATAAATACCCCAGGCTTTTGACTGGGACTGTGAAAGGCTTTGCCCTAGGAATAAGGGCGAAGTGGAAATAGATCACCTCTCAGAAGGACTAAAGCCCAGTTTTGAATTTCTCAGACACATATTAGATGAAGGTATTCAACCTCTAGCCTGTTTGATTGACAGAAATAAAAGTTAACCCTCTCTGGAAGGGAGATAACATCACATAAAACTTCAAATCATCTCTAGAGTTCAGCAGGATTTTTTTGAAGATATTGACAATGTGGTCATAAAATTTACATGGAAATGAAAAGGACCTAGAATAACCAAAACAATACTGAAAAAAGAACAGATTTATTTATATTCCTGAGTTCAAGATTTACCAAAAAGCTATAGTAAACAGAAATAGATTAGTGGAACAGAATCATGTCCCAGAAATAGATCCAGGTATATACAGTCAATTGCTTACAAACCAAGGCACCATATCAATTCAATGGAGGAAAGGAATGACTATTTAACGAATTGTGCTGAAATAACTGGGTATCTCTATGGAAAGACAACTCTGAGCCCTATGGCATTCCATGTACAAAAACTAATTAAAGATGGATCATAGGCCTATGTGTAAAAGCTAGAACCATAAAGCTTCTAGAAGAATTTCTTTGTAACTATGCAATAGACAAAGCTTTCTCAGGTAGAAAATAAAATGTACTAACCATGAAAGTAAAAATGAGATAGTGGACTTCAGAAAATTAAAATTTTTTGCTTATCAAAAAACACTATTTTTAAATAAATATAATAAGTAAGCAATAGAAAAAATCTCTAATACATATATTTAGCAAAGAGCATAAAAAGAACTTTGAAAAATCAATAATAAAAGATAAACAACCTAGCTGAAAAATGAGCAGAAGACTTGAACACTTCACAAAAGAAAACAAATGGCCCATGAGAATATGAAAGAAATGTTCAGCATCCTTAGTCTTCAGACATATGCAAATTAAAACCATAATATGATACCACTGGAAGGACTAAAATATGAGACAATACCAAATATTGGCAAAGTTGTAGAGCAACTGGAATTCTCATAGGAACATAAAATGATACAAACATTTTAGAGAACTGACAATTTCTTGCATAGTTAAATATATAATACACCTATCCTATGGTCAACAATTCTATTCCTAGGTATATACCCAAGAGAAATAAAATGTCTATCCACAAAAATACTAGTACAATAACATTCACAGAAGCACTATCCATAATAGCTCAAAACTGGAAACAACTTGCATATCTATCAATAGTAAAATGGATAAATAAAAATAATGTATAACTAATAAACTAATAGAGGAAATAAAATAATAAAAAATAATTAATTGGTCCAAAACAAGCAAAAAAGGAGAGAAAAGGGAACATAAAACAAGTGGAACAAATAAAAACAAATACTAAGATAATAGATTTAAGCTCAAACATATAAGTAATTACATTAAATATAAATGGCCACAATCAAAATATAAAGATTATCAGATTATGTATTAATTTCCTTTTGCTGCTATAACAAATTACCACACATTTCATGGCTTAAAACATTAAAAATTTATTATCTTATAGTTCCGAAGGTCAGATGTCCAAAATAGGCTTCATGGGCTAAAATTAAGGTGTTGGCAAGGTTGCTACATTCTTTCTGAAGCCTTCAGGGGAGAATCCATTCCCTGCCTTTTCCAGTTTCTAGAGCCCACTTGCATTCCTTTCTTCAAGACCCTTTCCATTTTTAAAGCCAGCAGTGTAGCATCTTTATATCTCTCTTACTCCAATTGTTCTGCCTCCCTCTTTCACCTATAATAACACTTGTGATTGCATTGGGCCTACCTAGATAATCCAGCATAATCTCCCCATCTCAAGATCCTTCCCTTAATCACATCTGTACAGTCCTTTTTGCCATATTAGGTAACATATTTATAGTTTCCAGGGATAGGACATAGACAACTGTGATGGTCAATTTTATGTGTCAACTTGTCTGGGCCAGCCATGGGGTATCTAGATATTTTGCTAGATATTACTCAAGGTGTTTCTGTGAGGGTGTTTTCAGATAAGACTAACATTTAAATTGCTAGACTGAGTAAAGCAGATTGCCTTCTGTAATGTGAGTATACCTCATCCAATTAGTTGAAGGCTTATAGAACAAAAGGCTGACCCTCCCCCAAGTAAAAGAGAATTTTCCTGCTTGGTGGCCTTTGAACTAGAACATCAGCTCTTCCTGGTTCTACAGCAGCTTCTGGACTTTAGCCTCAAACTAGGACATAAGCACTGCAGATTTTGGAGAGGTCATTATTATGACTACCACAGATTAAATAACAAAATTCAATTCTATGCTGCTTATAAAAGATATACTTTAAATGTGAGATCGATTTATTTGTTTGTTTATTTATTTATTTATTGTTTTAGAGGCAGAGTCTCGCTCTGTAGCCCAGGCCGGAGTGCAGTGGCATGATCATAGCTCACTGCAACCTAAAATTCCTGGGTTGAAGTGATCCTCCTGCCTTAGCCTCCCTAGTAGCTGGGACTATAGGTGTGTGCCACCACACCCAGCTAATTTTTTTGTTTTTTGTAGAGATGGGGTCTCACTATGTTCAACACCAGGCTAGTGTCGAATTCCTGGCCTCAAGCAATCCTCCCACCTCAGCCTCTCAGAGTGCTGGGATTTCAGACATGAGCCACTGTGCCCAGCCTAAATATGAGATTTAGACAGTTTTAAAGTAAGAATGGAAAAAGATATGACCTAAAAATACTAACCAAAAGAAAGCTGATTAATATCAGACAAAGTAGTCTTTAAGGAAAGAAGCCTTACTATAGGTAAAGAGATTCTTCATAATGATAAATGATCAGTTCAACAGGAAAATATAACAGTATCTAAATGTGTTCGTGGCTAATAACAGTCTCAAAACATATAAAGCAAAGATGGACAAAACTAAAAGAAAAATAGACAATTTGACAATTCTGCCTTTAGAAATGTGAGATTTTAATATTCCTCCCACAGTAAATAAAGGGACAAAAATATTTAATGTTGTAAAAGACTTAAACAACATGATTTATAAACTTGACCTTACTGACTTAATTGAATGCTGCACCCACCAACTGTAGAATATATTATACATTCTTTAAAGAGTGTACAGAACATTTAGCAAAATAGACCATGCACTGGGCCATAAAGCAAGTTTAAAAAAATTACAAAGGATGTTAATCATACAAAATATCTTCTTTATGGGGAATTAAGACAAAAATCAATAACAAAAATTAAGAAAAATCCATATATATGAGAAAAAGATAATAAAAGAATATTTTGAACTTCTTTTATGACAATTTGAAAATTTAGATGAAATGGACAAATGCCTACAAAAATGCAAACTACCTAAACTGACACAATAAGAAAGAAAAAATCTGAATGATACTTATCTGAAAGAAATTGAATTGGTAATTTAAAACTCCTATACTGAGAAAGTTATAGCCCTGGATATTGTTCACCAGTGGCTTGATCTAAATATTCAAAAAGGAAAAATATCAATCTTACTCAAACACTTCTTGAGAATTAAAAAAAGATGGAAGACTTCTGAACTCATTTTGTGACACTAACATGACTTTTATATCAAAGCCTAATAAGGACATTGCAAGAGAAAAATTACAGGTCAAACTTTCTCATGAACATAGATGTGAAAATCCTAACCAAAATACTTGCATACCCAAACTAGCAATATATAAAAGGACTAATACTCCATGACAGAATTGGATTTATTCCAGGAATACAAGATTAAGTTACCATTAAAAAAATCAATCACTGTAGTTCATCATAACAAAATAAATAAAGTCCTCTCAACTAACATCATACCAAATGGGGAATAACTGAAAGCCTTTCCTGTAAGATCTGGAACGATACAAGGATGCCTTCTTTCACCACTTTTATTCAATGTAGTACTGGTAGTCCCAGCCAGAGCAAATAGACAAGAGAAAGAAATAAGTGCATTCAAATAGGAAAGGAAGAAGTCAAGTTATTCTTGTTCGCAGACCATATGATCTTATATTTAGAAAAACCTAAAGACTCCACCAAAAATCTATTAAAACTGATGAATAAATTCAGTAAAGTTACAAGATAGAAAATCAACATTAAAAAATCAGTAGCATTTCTATATGCCAACAGCAAATAATATGAAAAATCAAGAAAGCAATCCCATTTTATGATAGTTGCAAAAAGAAAATTACTTAGGAATAAACTTAACCAAAGAAGTGAAAGATCTCTATGATGAAAACTATAAAACAATGATGAAAGAAATTAAAGAGGACACAAAAAAATGGAAAGATAGCCTATGTTTATGGATTGAAATAATCAATATTGTTAAAATGTCCATAATGCCCAAAGCGATTTACAGATCAATCCAATCCCTACCAAAATAGCAATGGCATTCTTCACAGAAATAGAAAAAACAATCCAAAAATTCATATGGAACCACAAAATATGTAAAATAGCCAAAGTAATCCAAGCAAAAAGAACAAAGCTGGAGGCATCACGTTACCAGACTTCAAATTACACTACAAAGCTATTGTAACCAAAACAGCATGGCATAAAAACAGACACATACACCAATGAAACAGAATATAGAACACAGAAATAAATGCACACATTTACAGTCAACTTATTATTGACAAAGGCACTAACAACATATATTGGGGGCTGGGCGCGGTGGCTCACGCCTGTAGTCCTGGCTCTCTGGGAGGCCGAGGCGGGCGGATTGTTTGAGTTCAGCAGTTCGAAACCAGCCTGAGCAAGAGCGAGACCCCGTCTCTACTAAAAATAGAAAGAAATTAATCGGACAACTAAAAATATATAGAAAAAATTAGCTGGGCATGGTGGCGCATGCCTGTAGTCCCAGCTACTCGGGAGGCTGAGGCAGAAGGATTGCTTGAGCCCAGGAGTTTGAGGTTGCTGTGAGCTAGGCTGACACCATTGCACTCTAGCCCAGGCAAAAGGAGTGAGACTCTGTCTAAAAAAAAAAAAAAAAAAGAACATATATTGGGGAAAGGATGCCCTCTTCAATAAATGGTGCTGGAAAAACTGGATAGTCATATGCAGAAGAATGAAACTAGACCCCTCTCTCTCACCATATGCAAAAATCAACTCAAAATGGATTAAAGACTTAAATGTAAGACCTGAAACTATAAAACTCTTAGAAGAAAACATTGGAGAAATGCTTCAGGACATTCGTCTGGGCAAAGATATCTTAAGACCCCCCAAAGCACAGGCAACCAAAGCAAAAATGAATAAGTGGGATCACATCAAACTAAAAACCTTCAGCACAGCAAATGAAACATTCAACAAATTGGAGAAGCAACCTACAGAATGGGAGAAAATATTTGCAAACTATTCAACGGACAAGGGATTAATAACCAGAATATATAATATAAGGAACTCAAACATCTCAATAAGAAGAAATCAAATAATCTGATTAAAAAATGGGGCAAAGGATCTGAACATTTCTCAAAAGAAGGCATACATATGGCCAACCGGTATATGAATAAGTTCTCAATATCACTAGTCGTCAGAGAAATGCAAATCAAAACCACAATGAGATATCTCACCCTTGTTAAAATAACCATTATCAAAAAGACAGAAAACAAATGCTAGTGAGGATGCGGAGAAAGGGGAATGCTCATACAGGTGGGAATGTAAATTAGCGCAGCCACCATGGAAAACAGTATGGAGGTTCCTCAAAAAAACTAAAAATACGGTGGCTCACGCTTGTAATCCTAGCACTCTGGGAGGCCAAGGCGGGCGGATCGTTTGAGCTCAGGAGTTCGAGACCAGCCTGAGCAAGAGCGAGACCCCGTCTCTACTAAAAATAGAAAGAAATTAATTGGACAACTAAAAATATATAGAAAAAAATTAGCTGGGCATGGTGGCGCATGCCTGTAGTCCCAGCTCCGGAGGCTGAGACAGAAGGATTGCTTGAGCCCAGGAGTGTGAGGTTGCTGTGAGCTAGGCTCATGCCACGGCACTCGCTCTAGCCCAGGCAAAAAGAGTCAGACTCTGTCTCAAAAAAAAAAAAAAAAAAAAAAAAAAAAAAAAAAAAAAAAACAAAACTAAAAATAGAATCACCACATGATCCAGCAACCCCATTGCTGGGTATTCATCCAATGGAAATGAATCCAGTATGTTGAAGAGATATATGCATTCCCATGTTTATTGCAGCATTATTCACAATAGCCAAGATATGGAATCAACCTAAGAGTCCATCAGTGGATGAATGGATAAAGAAAACGTGGTATATATATTAACACATAACGAAATATTATTCCACCCATAAAAAAGAATGAAATCCTGTCATTTGCAACAATATAGATGGAACTGGAGGACATTATACTAAGTGAAATAAACCAGGCACAGAAAGTCAAATATTGCACTCATACGTGGGAGCTAAAAAAACTGATTTCATGAAGGTGAATAGAATGGTGGTTACCAGAGGCTGGGAAGGTAGTGGGGAGGGGAGATAGATAGCAGTTGGTTAATGGGTATAAAAATATTAATACAATTAGATTGAAGAATAAGATCTAGTGCTCAGTAGCACAATAGGGTGACTATAATTTATAATAATTTATTGTATATTTCAAAATAGAGAATATATTTGGAATGTTTCCAACACAAAGAAATGACAAATGGTTGAGGTGATAGATATTCTAATTATACTGATTTGATCATTACACATTATATGCTTATATCAAAATATCACAAGTACCCCATAAATATATATAACTATTATATGTCCATAAAAATAAAAAATAAAATGAATAAGGTAGAAAAATCACCAGGGTCATTTTAATTGATGAGGAAAATAAATTTCATAAAATTCAACATCTATTAATGTTTAAAAATCACATCAAACTAGGAATAGAAGAGAGCTCATCTTAGACACAATTCTTTAAGGGGATAACAAGAACCTCAGTAATCAAGACAAATAAGATTTTAATGCAATATTTTTAAAAATTAAATTTAACATAAAAGATCCACAGTAAACGAAATATCAAAATTTTAAATAAAGACAGGAATCAGTATTTTGATTTCTTCTTTTGCCTCAGGCTCCAATATGACTCAATATAGCACTGTGGGAAATGATATTTGCAACAAGTACACAACAAAGGGCTCTATCTATAATATTTAAAGAACTCTCATAGGTCAATAAAAATATCAGACAACCCAATAGAAAAACAGATTCAAGACCTGAACAGCTATTTCATAAAACAGAATACCCAATGGCCAATAAGTAGATTAAAAGGTGCTCAACTTCATTAGTCTTCAAGGAAATGAAAATCAAAATAAAAAAGCATTTCACTAGACATCCATCAAAATGGCTAAATGTAAAAGACAAATACCAACTGCTAGTGAGGATGAAGAAAAAAATTGAAATCTCAGACATTGCTGGTGGGAGTGTAAAATGATATAACCACTTTGGAAACTGGCAATATCTGTAAAAGCAGAACACACACCTGTCCTATGATTCAGCAATTCCACATCTAGAGATACCCAATAGAAATACATTCATATGTTTATAAAAAATCTGTTCAAGAATATTCCTAGCACCACTGTTCAAAATAACCCCCAACTGGAAACATCCCAAATATCTATTAATAAGAGAATCGATAAATAAATTGTGGCATATTAATTCATGAAATACTATACAACAATGAGAATAAACAAAATACTACCATATGTAATAATATAAATGAATCTCACAAATGTAATATTAAGGAAAAGAAATGACACACAAAAACTCGTACACATGTATATAAAGCCCACAAACAGGCAAAACTTAATTTGTGGTGTTAGAAGTCAGGTTAGTGATTATCCTTAGGAGAAAAAGGGACTTGAAGAGGGAAGGAAAGGTCTTCTGAGTGCTGTTTATTTCTAGATCTAGGTTCTGGTTTTTTGGGTGTGTTCACATGGTGAAAATTTATCAAGCTAGATGCTTTTCTTTGTGTGTTTTATTTCAATAACAATTTCACTTAAAAGAAAATAAAACTGTGTCCAGACCACTTAGGAGTCCAGGAAAAAGGTAAATGAAGATTTAAAAAATTAAGCAATCAAGTAAAAAAGTGAGCTATCACAACCTAGGGGATCTGACTCCATTCCCTCTCCCCCAGCTAAGGCAGATACGTTAGGCTGTCATCTTATCCACAAGGATCCTGGCCAGTAGAGGAGGCAATTCTTTGTTCTTCCATTTGATACATAGGAAGATGGAACCCCTGAGCAGGTCAAGTCTCACGGGCAGTTAGAGGTGGTTGAAAGACCAGAATGTGGTCTCTTAATTCCTGGTCCTGAGCTTTGTTCACTAGAGCCAGCTGTTCCTGTGAGTCAGGACACATGACCTTGCTAAGCCTAGGTTCCAAGCAGCAAATGTTTTCACTAGGATTCAGCAAATTTTTCTGTGTCCCTAATTTATAGTAATGCCAGGATGGAGCATTTTTCCCTAACTTATAGTAATGCCAAGGACTGGGTATCTGTTTTAAGTCAGTTCAACGATGAAATAAACAGATAGTCAGTAATCACTGTGTACACTTCCCTGGAGGCAAATGTCAAGGGGCGCAGCTACAGGACATAAGGAGGCAGTTTTAAATAACCACTTTTCCACTTTCTTAAAGACCAATTACTGGCTGTTTGTATTAAATGAGTCCTAATGGCATTTGAGAGCAGAATAACCTAAGGGAAGAGTGAAAGTACATAAAACCTGAGATTCTGTCTGCTTCAACTATTTCTAAAGAAGTAAGGAGAATCACAATTCTCATCCTTCCATCTTTTAAACAAGATTCAAATTGTGAATGTCTTGAATTTAGTACTTTTGTTCTGATTCTTCTAAAAAATACCTGAATATAAAGAGAAAAATCTGTAAGCACAGGTTTAGGGAACAGATGGAGACCAAACTGGTGGCTGTCTAGCAGGCAATTTATGGTTGCATCCTACCTTTGTGGAAGCCATTAGAGGGGCTTATGGAACCCTTCCCCCTACTGGCAACACCCCAATTCCTCATCTTTTTCCTCAAGAAAGCTGCCCTGTAAGTGAAATACAGACTTCTAAGGGCTTTAGGGAATACTTGGCCCCCTAGACCCAGCTACACAGTTATTGAAATTAAATACAGACTCTAGCTTTACAGTTCTTTCCATTTTTCTCCCAAAATCTGAATAAATCTTCCCAACCCAACTGAAGTCAGTTTTCTCTCAAATCACACTCTATTTCTTTGTGTACATTTTCCCTCCGAATTGTATTCTTTCTTATCTCGGTTAACAATGATGCCCTACCTGAAACCCCCTCCCAGACATCTGATCTTTTTGTTTTCTATTTTCTATTTTTCTTCTATAAGAACTCTCCTCCCTTTTTTTTTCTTTATTTTTTTTATTTCAGCATATTATGGGGGTACAGATGTTTAGGTTATGTATGTTGCCCTTGCCTCCCCACTCCCCCGCCTCTTCTCCCTTTTTGATGAGTGTTCTGGCTCTGGTTCCTTACCTCTTTTGCCCGACTCTGAACACTTGACTCCTTTACTTCCCTGGGCCAGACTGTAACGGCATCTTTACTAGAATGTTTACCCATATGCGGAAGTGCTTGGAAGAAAGAGTCATGATGTAACTGAGATATGGTAAGTTTTGTTATTTTAACCTTTGAAATTCCTCTAGATTGTCTTGAAGAACCAGAAACAGCTCCTTTCCCAGATTGCATTCCAGCCCACAGCCACTTACACAAAATGAGGATTATTGCAGTGGACAGTAAAATAGCCCATTAAAAGTAATTGTCTCAATTGTGGCTATACGTTTCCCTATGCACTTGAATTTGCAAGAGCTCCAAAGCAATAGAATCTGGTATTCTATTTTCAAAATAAAAATTCTATTTTCAAAGGTTCAACCCGACAGAGGCTGAAACCAAATACTTCAACCTTCAATTTATTAATACTTCTTTTGAGGTAAGGGTCAGTCTCCTTCCTTACATCTGTCTGACAGGATGTTGGAGTGACTACATCAAAAGCCTGCGATGGGCCCCCCATTCCTGATAATTATCTTTGCATGGGACTATTCTGCTGAGGGTTGTGCCCAAAAGTGAAGCCGTCAGTGTAAGCGCCCAGATCCTTAACGAAATCCCTGCGGCTTAAGAAAAGTAGATGCAGAACAGTCCCTACCTTCAATATGAATCAGATTCTTCTTTATTTTCACAGAGCAGTTTGACCAAAGGAAACATCTCATTCTCAGGGCTCAGCTCAGGAGATTTCTAACGGCATGCTTCTAGGACATGGTTCTGTTATTCCCCGGGTTTGCTCCTCAGATTGTGTTGTGGGCTCAGTGCAACATGGCTATTCCCTCTCCAAGGGTTCTTCTCTGTTCCTACATGTATCTCAGTAGGGCTTTGCACTCTGGTACAGTGAAGGGTACAGAACTGACCTGCAGCCCTTTCTTTTCTGGTACCATCTCAGCTACTTGCCTACAAGGCATGGGCAGTGGCCAGCTACTTTTACAATAATTTAGGTGCTTAAACATTTTGGAAAATTCTACACCCAAATAAGAAACTGTGAGTTTGAAACTCCAATTAACTGAATGTACCAGGCAAAAATTATCTAGGCACCTCAGCTTAGGGAAAGTTTTACCACAGAAGAAGCAAACAAAGAAACAAACAAGAAAAGATAAGAGGACGAGGAAGGAGGAGGGGGAATGGAGGTGGAAGAAGAGAAAGCGGAGGAGAAGAAATTGAGCCCATGGATATACTACTATAGCACAGATATCATACCGTACCAAAACACCTTTTCAGAAAGAGAAAGAAATTTCTTCTTTCCCCATTGGAGCTCACCTCTCTATACAGGGCCCTGTTCCAGGAATCGTCAGTAGCTGCTCTCTGTGGTCAAGAAGAGATAATTCCAGATCAAAAGAAGGGTTCTGAAATCAAGATGTAGATCAACAGTTTTACAAAAGAAATCCAGGACCTCTGGTGATCTATGAAGATTCTTCCAGTCGTTCTGTGGGCTGGGTCAAAATGCAAGGCGCACAAAATGTGTTGCGTGGTTTTGTGTTCTTTCTTTCTTTTTTTTCCCCAGCTTTGAAACGAATTTCCACTGCAGATTTGAATCAAAATTTTAAAGTGCCAAAGCAAATATTTTTAAAGTGAGGCACAAATAATCACAAGGGATTCAGCAAACACCCTCAAAAGTGTTTTTTGTTTGCTTGCTTGTTTATATAATCTAGTAAATAGGTGAGACTCTCGTTCTGCTTAAGTAGTGTAAGGACTAAAAATTTCGAGACTCACCAATCCAGATGACAAGATGAATCTTGCAAAGCGTAGCTTTTCAGAGGAGAAAAGTAAGATTCTTTCTTCTTGGGGTTTCCCATTTCCCAGTATCATTTATTCCGGGTCCTCCTTCTCAGCATTGCTTTCTAGCTCAATGCCCACAGTTTAAAGTCAGGAGCAGCCACTACCAAGAACAATCCCTCTCTGGTGCCACTGCTGTCTTTATTTAGGTTTTTCTTCCAAGAAGCAGGAGCTCAGGTGTGGGGTGAAGGGGACATCGAATGCAGCTGCAGCTTGGGAAAATCTCTTTTTCCTCATCCTAGCTCTACTGCAAGAGTTAACCTCAGGAAAGCCTGGGCTGCTAGAGAAGAGTTTTGTGAGTTATCTAATGGCCCAGTTGCTAGCCATACAGCACAACAAAGCTGCCCATTTAGGCTGAGATAAAGTTTTACACTTATACCTAGGTCTGCTTTTCCTTTCCTAACAGAGCAACATGTGCTTTCGGCTATTTGCTGGACTAATTTGCACAGCCATAGTTTCCTAGAAGAATTTTAAAACAGATGGGCTGCCTACACTGCAGGTAAAGAGTTTGGAAGCTGTAAATTAGAATGGACTTGGAGGCCTCTAATTGGGTTTTGCTGAAGTGTTTGCAACACCATTTACCTGTTTGGATAATTCTGTCATATGTACCAAGTGCTTTCCAATAATTCAGATGCCAGCTGGTATTACCCAGATGCTGTTAGCCCTCTTGCTCCTTTGGTGCAGGCTCACACAGGAATAAAGGGAAGCAATGTTTTTCCCACCTTATTTGATAAGGTGAATACAACTTGTTCAAATTTTTAATGCAATTGAAACAAAAAAAAAGAAAAGAAAAAGAAGAAAAAAAGAAACCTATCCCAACATCTGGATGGAATTTATTACATACATTTCTGGGACCCCTGGTTCCTGAATGCTTCACTAATGATCCCTCTTCCAAGTGTGCAGAGAGGCGTAATAAATCAGCCTGTCAGGGAAAGATACTTTGCTGCCAGATACTGCAAGTTTGATTTAAACAGGTTGTAAAGATGTAGCCGTGACCAAACCTCTGGCAGGGGGAGGTGTGGCAGCACATGCCACACCGGCATGCTCACACATTTCTGTGTGGATATCCAGTAGGAAAGTTATTTGCCACTTCTGGAGAAACTGAAAGTTCTCTACTGAACTGCACCTAGGATCTGCCTCATGCATGTTTATAACTGACCAACCTCTGTCAAGGTACCCCCACTTCACTATCATATCACCTTATTTTTTTCCTAGAACTCATCATTATTTGAAATTACAATTGACCCTCAAAAAACACAGGCTTGAACTGCACTTATGCGAGGATTTTTTTCAATTAATATATTAGAAAATTTTTTGGAGATTTGCAACAATTTGAAAAAACTCTCAGATGAAATGTGTAACCTAGAAATACGGAAAAAATTAAGAAAAAGTCAAGTATATCGTGAATGCATAAAATATATGTAGATACTAGTTTTTTAATCATTTACTACCATAAAATATACACAAATCTATTATAAAAAATTAAAACTTATCAAAATTATGCACACACGTACAGGCTGTACATGGTGCCATTCACGGTCAGGAGAAATGTGAACAAATATAAAGATTTAGTATTACATCATAACTGCATAAAATTAACTGTAGTTCATACATTATTACTGTATTAATTTCATAGCCACTTGCTGTTGCTATTGCAGTGAGCTCAAGTGTTGCCAGTATCCTTAAAAAGTCATGTGACACTAATCATCTCTGTGGAAGCAGTTTGTCTCTCCAGGAATTTGCGTATTGCAGTAAAAAGTGATCACTCATGGTTTTTGAGTATTTTTCATCATGTTTAGTGCAATACTGTAAACCTTGAATAATATGATGGGACCCATATGAAATGCTACTAGTGATGCTGGAAGTGCTCCCAAGAAGAGGAAAAAAGTCATGACATTACAATAAAAAGTTGAATTGTTTGATATATACTGTAGCTTGAGGTTTGCAGCTGTGGTTGCCCTCCATTTCAGACAGACAATTCATCTTGTAAACAGATGATGAAAATTTATGATATCAATAAATACAGTACAGTAAAGTATTTTCTCTTTCTTGTGATTTTCTTAATAACATTTTCTTTTCTCTAGCTTACTTCATTGTAAGAATACAGTATATAATACATATACAAAATATGTGTTAACCAATTATTTATGTTATTGGCAAGGCTTCCAGTAAACAGGCTATTAGTAGTTAAGTTTGGGGGGAGTCAAAAGTTATACACAGGCCAGGCATGGTGGCTCACACCTGTAATCCCAGCACTTTGGGAGGCCAAGGTGGAAGGATCACTTCAGGCCAGGAGTTCAACATCAGCCTGGTCAACATAGCAAGGCCTTGTCTCTACTAAAAATATGAAAAATTAGCCAGGTGTGGTGGTACACACCTGTAGTCCCAACTACTCAGGAGGCTAAGGCAGGAGGATTGCTTGAGCCCAGGAGTTTGAGAGGCTGCAGTGAGCTATGATCAGGCCACTGCACTCCAGCCTGGGTGACAGAAAAAGACCCCATCTCTAAAAAAAAAATAAGTTATACATGGATTTTCCACTGTAAGGGGGGTCAGCATCCCTAATCACTGTATTATTCAAGGATCAACCGTATTTTGTTTGTTCACTTGTTTTGGTCTAGTGTAAGCTCCATGAAAGTATTCCATCTGTCTTGTTCACTGCTGTATCCTCAATGTCTAAAATAGTGCTTGCAGAACAGCAGGTATTTGATAATTATAGGCCATGCTAAAGGATGTGGATTTAGTCAAATCAAGTCAACTGAGATTATGTCATGAAATTCTTGGATCCTCATGTGACCCCTAATGAATGGTAGTGTGTGAGCAAATTCTCTCCGTCTATGACAAAAATCAACCAAAGGACTCTTGGCTTGATACCCCGGGGTGTCAATGTGCCTCCCAGGTTTGGCCTTAATACAGTCTAGCTGAAGGTCTGGGAAAAGTGTCGATGCTGGGCCATCAACCCTCACTTAGGGCCAGGCTGAGATGCTTGTGTCCCACCGAGGGACTCACAGAGTCAGGATCAGGCCATTCCCTACATCCTGCAAACCACAGGGGCTCCAGGTAGCCCTGGCAGAGGGCAGTAGCCCATCGACAGACGAGGGTGAGAGGAGTGAGGCATGCATCTGGGGTGCAAAATTTAGGGGGAGTACCCCAAATCCCAATAATCAAAATAAATGATATTTTAATGAAATGTTATAGAAAAAAACATTTAGAAGAAAGATATTTTGATTTATAAGTGACTGTGCCCTGGAAAGAACAGCCAATCGATAATGTAAGGGCTAGATGGGGTCCTGGGCTAACTCTCTCATGGGTTCTTCAAACACTTCCTGAGATAAGGGAAAGGGAAAGCCTAAACTAGGTCACCCCCAGGGAACTGGAAACTGGCAGTACCAGCCCTACTCTCCCTAGTTACTCTGGAACCCTACACAGAAGACTGGGGATCATTCCTCAAAAAACTAAAAATAGAACTACCATATGATCCAGCAATCCCATGGCTGGGTATATATCCAAAAGAAAGGAAATCAGTATATCGAAGAGATATTTGTACTCTCATGTTTATTGCAGCACTATTCATAATAGCCAAGATATGGAATCAACCTAAGTGTCCATCAGTGGATGAATGGATAAAGAAAATGTGGTATATAAACACAATGGAACATTATTCCACCATAGAAAAGAATGAAATTCTGTCATTTGCAACAACGTGGATGGAACTGGAGAACATCATGTTAAGTGAAATAAGCCAGACACAGAAAGACAAATTTTGCATGTTCTAACTTATGTTGGAGGTTAAAAAAATAAATAAATAAACTAATGGAGCTAGAGAGTAGAATGATGTTTATCAGAGGCTGAGAAGGGTAGTGGGGAGAGAGAAATAAAGAGAGATTGGTTAATGGGTATAAAAATACAGTCAGAAGAAGTAAGGTCTAGTGTTTGGTAGCATAATAGGGTGACTATGATTAACAATAACTTATTGCATATTTCAAAAAAACTAAAAGAGTAGAATTGGAATGTTCCCAACACAAAGAAATGATAAATGCTTGAGGTGATGGATACCCCAATTACCCTAATTTTTGCACATTGTATGCTCATACCAAAATATCACATGTACTCCATAAATATGTACAACTATTATTTATCCATAAAATTTAAAAGATAAAAAGACAGGGGATCCTAAGTTTGCTGCTTACTTCCAACCTGAAGCACCCCACATCTGAGGCTGCAACAGTATCAGTGTGAATTCTCACCCACAGCCTGGGCTACTGCCTCTTCCTGGAGGAAGGACTTTGGGAAGAAGGCATGAGACAAGCATCACTTCAGTGTTGGACAGGATAACTGGCTTGAGGAATTGACTGTCTTATTTTCTGTGGTGTCAGCCATTCTGTTCTTCATGGAAGAATGGACCATTCCTATCTTCCTCCACACTTCCCACCCCAAAAGAGTAACCAGGGCTTTTTGTTTTGGACCTCAGGCCTTCCTTCTCTCATCCCAGAAAAAGAAAAAAAGAAATCAACAGGCTTTTGATTTTGAAATCAGTCCAGAGACTCAAAGGCAATAAAGCTGTTTTGTCTGAGAGAACGAAGGGCTCTTAGGATTAGAAGAGAGCAAAGGAGAGAGAATTTCCTGAGTCTGGCTTTGAGGAGATGGTGCTGAGGGGCACTTTGGCCCCCTTGTATAGCCAGGTCCCGCTCCAGGTCTCCCACAGACCCCTAGGACTGCAGGGCCTTGAATGGGGATGACTATGTGCTCAGGGAGGTGAGCAAAGGCACTGCTGTTCTGGAGCCTCAGCAGAGGTCTCCATGCCACAACAAGGCCTAGAAAAAGGGTTCTAGAATAGACCATTATCATGGGCAAAGAGCACCAAGGATGGCATGTACCTTTAAAAATTTTTATTTATTTATTTTTTAGAGATCAGATCTCACTCTGTTACCCAGGCTAGAGTGTAGTGGCATGATCATAAATTATTGTAACCTGGAGGGTTCCTTCTACCTCAGACTCCCAAGTAGCTAGGACCACAGGCACACACTGGCATGCCTGGCAAATTTTTAAATTTTTAGTGGAGACAGGGTCTTGCCATGTTGCTCAGGCTGGTCTTCAATCTCTGGCCTCAGGCAATCCTCCACCTTGGCCTCTCAAAGTGCTGGGATTACAGGCATAAGCCACCATGCCTGGCCTGACAGGCACCTTTGACTGAGAGACATCGTCCCCCAAATACCTGAAAGCTCCTGAAAAAGGACCAAGATTAGATTTTCTACCCATTGATGGATGACAGCCACGGTATTTAATTTAGACAACTAACGACATATGACATTTCCACCACTTGTATGTCATGGAACAAAGTACCACCTGTTAACAGTGTTTAACACCAGCTTCCATACTTTCCTTTAAATTATTTAGGTTTCCTGGCTTAAAGAAGCCTCCAACTTGATTTGTTTAACTCTGCCTCTCAGGAGTTGAAGGCTGGAAGTGTTCCAGGATATGTGCATATGGGTGTGCATGCTGCTCTGTGAGCCAGCCTTGCACTTGGACACCATTCTAGGCCCTCCCTTACCAATTCAGTGGGAGTCTGAGTCAAAGGTGGACTCAGACAAAGACATCCTGCAAAAAAGAGAGGAAAGAAAGCTGGACAGAAGTGGCACACAGGACTGGGATTGCTCAGGACTGGGATCCCAAGCCTTGCTGTGCAACCCATCCACAAATCTGTACTGCCCCCAGGAGGCCATACCAGAGCTCTGCTCTGCACTTGCGGAGAAGACTATATGAAATGTGTGGTCTCTTCCAGCTGGAGCTCTTTGGAGATAGAGTAGTGGGGAGACAAGGGGAGAAGTCAAGACCTACAATCACCAATTTGGGCACTGGAGTGCTTAAGGAATATCTTTTTGCAATGTCACTATGTAATTGTTGGCATAAACTGAAAATAGATTGAGTTCACTAACTAAAATGTTTAGGGAATTAGAGCAAGAGAATGCTAGGTTACTGAGGTTTAACTAAAAACAATTTTTCAGTTTTTAACCATTGAAGATATTTTTTAAAAAGGTAAGACTACTTTTCTGACATTCATTCATTCAAACAATTATTGGGGGCTTAGTTTATGTCACACATTATGCTAGAAACAGATACAAAGACATTGTCTCTGCCTGTAAAGAACTGCCAGTCCAGAAGACACATAAATATAATGTAATTATAAGAAATAATAAATAACAATAATAATGAGGTCTGATCATTGATAGAGGTACACAGAAAATATGTAAACACCTAATGGGCTAGGAGATGGGACTAGTTAGGGAAGGCTTCTTGGCAGAAGTGATATCTGAGCTGAATCTTAAATGATGAAGAGGATTTAGCCATTGTGGGCAGGGAGTTAATAGCAGGAGACCACATATCAGACAGAATGTCCAGTGTTAGCAAAGGTATGGAGGGAAACAAGAGTGAGGGCAGGAAGACCCTTAAGAGTCAGAAGAACCAGCCTGAGCAAGAGCGAGACCCCGTCTTTACTAAAAAAAATAGAGAGAAATTATCTGGACAACTAAAAATATATAGAAAAATTAACTGGGCATGGTGGCACATGCCTGTAGTCCCAGCTACTCGGGAGGCTGAGGCAGTAGGATTGCTCAAGCCCAGGAGTTTGAGGTTGCTGTGAGCTAGGCTGACACCACGGCACTCACTCTAGCCAGGGCAACAGAATGAGACTCTGTCTCAAAAAAAAAAAAAGAAATACCGACCTCCGCACACAAACCCCTTCCATAGGCAACTACTGATGTACTTTCTGTCCCCATGGATGAGTTTACATTTTCTGGAGTTTCATACAAATGGAATTATGGAACACTCACCATTTGGTCTGGCTTCTTTTACTCAACATACTTATTTTGAAATTGATCCATACTGATGAACCAATCATCAATAATGTGTTCCTTTTATTGTGGAGTAACATTCTGTTATATGGATATACCACAATATGTTTATTCTTTCCCATTGGGAAATTTGGGTTGTTAACTATAGGGAAAGTTGACAAAAGTAAACAAAAGCTGCCCGTAATTCCTCAGCCCCAATAATTCTTAATGTATTTCCTTTTTAAAAATGTTTTATAATTAGGTAAAGCCTCTACATGGTTCCCAAAGTCTCAAATCTACAAAACAAGGGAGATATGGAGACTTCTTATTTCCAAACCGCTGCCTCTATCTCATTTCCTCCCTTTACCCATAAGTACCTATTTTTATTGGTTTCTGTTTTATCCTTCCATTTGTTTTGTCTTTCTTTTTTTACTGTGGCGTAATGTATATAACACAAAATTTGCCATTTCAACAATTTAAGTGCATTCACGTTGTTGTGCAGCCATCACCACCATCCATCTCCAGAGCATTTTCATCTTCCCAGACTGAAACCCTGCACCCATTAAACTATAGCTCCCCATTTTCCTCATCTCCAGCCCCT
>NW_012136303.1:2232320-2238379 GCF_000956105.1 Propithecus coquereli
AAAAAAAAAAAAAAAAAAAGAGTCAGAAGAAGCAGACAGGGTGGGCCTTACACATACCAGGTTAAGGAGACTGGATTATATCCTATGGTATTGCTGAATGGTTTTAAGCAGGGGAGACACAAGGGTAGGTTTAATTTTACAAATATGATAGCAGAGGTGGGGAGGATGCATTGATGTGACACATCTGGAGACAGAGAGACTAGAAAAAACAATCTAAGTGAAAGCAGAATAATACAGGAGAAAAACAAATGAGCACCTGGATTAGTGAGTTTGGAGAAGAGGCAACAGATATAAGGGCTTTGGATGCAAGGGGATGAGGGCCAAGGAAGCATCAAGCAAGGTACCTAGCTCAGGTGATTGTGTGGTTGATGGCAACCCCGATAAGATCCAGAATTCCAAAGAAAGAGCAAGGCTTAGTGAGAAAGGGGGTGAATTTTGTTTACTATGAGGTATCTGTGGGTATGCCAAAATATAGATATCAAGGACTCTGTCATAATAAAAAAAAGTTCTGGGGAGAGACCTAAACTAGCCATGCAGATATGAGTGTTATTAGCATATAGATAGTAATTAATATAGATAGTAATTAAAACCAGGGGACCAGATGAGATCCCAGGGAGAATGGGAATACAGACAAGGACAGAGTGCCACAGACTTAAATTCTGGAATGTGCTAGGAAAGCTCATAAGTAATATAATCTTGTACATTTTTCTGGAGCTTTGGAGTTAATCAACTGCTTTCATATCCATTATCTTAATTCTCTAGATTCTGTAAACCAACTGATAAAACTAGGTGTGGCTGGGATGATGCCAAGGCTGCAAGAGCTCCTATCCATCAGATAGGCAAGAGGTGGGGCCCATATACAGTGGTTGCAGAGAATATTTATTCCCAGTTGTAGGCTTGAAGCCCCAGGTTAGCATGATACAATATGATTCCTAAGAGGACTTGAAACTCTTGTCTGGACTTCTGGTTAAGAGCATAGCTGGTTGGTGGCCCTGGGTTGGAGAGGCTATTGGGGGATGGTCACAGAGCTGACAGGAGCTCTGCAAGGGGCTCATCTCCAGAAGTAGGTGCAGCAGGCCAGCCTCTGCATGTCCTAAAGGCAGCAATCCACTAGTTCCAGCTGAGGAAGGGCTGCAGGCTGGGAAGAAAGGCATCCTTTCTAAAGATAGAAATAAGGCAGCAAGGGCATGTGCTCCTTTCTGAGTGCCTAAGGTTAGTGGGAGGTATCGAGGCTGACCGGGCCCTAGAAGGAGGTCCGTGGGATGGTGTGGCAGAAGGCAGGGCCGAGAAATGAATGCAATAAGGTGACTCCCTACTCCTCTGGTAGAGTCCTCACTTCCTCCAAGCAGTCTCACCCACTCTGAACATACTTCCATAGCATTTCAGAGTTTCACTGTGTTACATGTATCATTTTTCACTTATTCATGAGCTCTCTTGAGTTCCTCAGACTTTTTATCTATGTAGCTTCTCTAGGGCTTGACTTATGCTTAGGGGAAACAGTTAGCTACCCATGTGGCCAGAGGTTCCAGGTACCAGAGACAGAGGGTGTCATAGAAAACCTTGACTGTGTTCTTCATTGCTTAAGTGACCAAGAACAGGTTTTGTTTAACCTCCCTGAGCCTCACATGGTTGTTGTGAGGATTAGGGAATACTCGGGAAACCCAAATTAATGACAGTACTCTATGGTATCATTATTGTGACACTTTAATCTACTACAAACATCTTACCTTATTTATCTGTTCAAAAATGTCCACCATTAAAATGATCTCTTTAGGTTCAAAATCTAAGAGCCCTGTTATAACGTTTATAGGGAGAAGTATGATTCATCATTGTACTTATCAGTCAATATCATGATTCTGAATTGGTTTAGGTCAAGCAGAGGGAAGGAATGGGTCACAAATGGTAACTTTGCTTGGGCTGGGGGAGGGGAGAAAAATGTTTCCCAAACTTCAATCATTTAGCTAGCAATGTCAGGATTTCAACCCGAAACCATCTATATTATTACTTACTTAATCTATTTCTTTAAATCAACTAACTTTTCCAAAATGTAAATGCATTCATATGAAAAGAAAACTTTATATCATGTCAGTGTTATTTGTCTTAAACAGAATATAATCCTGGAAAAAATTAATAAAATGGTCTCAGTAGATTCTAAATAACTACTGTTCCCAGAAGAGAGCTCTAGGCCTGCAGTCTGTTTTCTTGGTTAAAAAAGGAGATAATAGCCAAGCACAGTGACTCACGCCTGTAATCCTAGCACTTTGGGAGGCCAAGGTGGGAGGATCGCTTGAGGCCAGGAGTTCAAGATCAGCCAGAGCACCAGTGAGACCCCTGTCTCTACAAAAAATAGAAAAATTAGCTGGGCATGGTGGTGCACACCTGTAGTCCCAGCTACTCAGGAGGCTGAGGCAGAAGGATTGCTTGAGCCCAGGAGTCTGAGGTTGCAGTGAGCTATGATGATACCACTGCAGTCTAGCCCAAGCAACAGAGTGAGAGCTGTCTCCAAAAAAAAAAAGAGATAACAAGTTTTAGAATATGTTAATGATATAGTAATACCATATATTAATACCATGTGAGACATTCTTCTAGATGAATCCAGGCTTGAAAGTGAACTAAAAAGGGAATTACTTTCTCATGATATGATTCTTTAATTTATGCTTGTCCATCTACCACCTAAAATCATCTTCTGTATAACTCAAAGTCATCTCATGTACCACCAGCGGTGCATGTCCTAAACTTTCGTAGACAAAAGTTCTGGCACATTAGGTTAAATCAGGCCTGGGGCACAAGGACTGAAACCTGGGATGAGTACCAGAAGTAAACAGAAGAAATTACACTGGAAGACCATCAAAGGCCAACTTCACCTCCTTTACAAGTTTGTGAAAGTGCTTTAACGATCTTGTATAAGAGTTCTCTTTTGCATGCCCTTTGGCAACTAGGATAGAGTGGTACATGTAATAGGTGCTCAATAAATACTTGGAGGCTGGCTGACTGAATAAAATGGTATAGGACCCTGGAAGGCCAAGAGGAAGATAGGTTTTCTGAAACATACTCCCTCATCTCCCACCTCCAACCAACAACAGGCTCAGCCTGAAGTCTAAGCATGATGTGGAAATGCCATATACCAGCAAAGAAGAATTGGTTCTAAGGACTGATCTATACAAATAATAGCTCTTTCTCTTTTTTTGGACTTGGAGATTTGGCTTTTGATAAATAACTATATTTACTTTTGTAATAGTACTGACCTATTTTCTAGTGATAGAACAACTCCAAAGTATCTTCCCCTCTTAAAGGTCATTTACAGTAGGTGGTGTGATCCAGGTGTGTGTTGCACTGAACTGAAAACAAGCCATCAAGGAACACTCCTTGCCTGTCATATCTAAGAGACTGATACTCTAGGTTTGTATCCATTAGAGCATATTTTCTTGATTTGGTACATATGACATTAGTGATGATACAGAAAGCCTGTAACTACTATTTATAAAATAAAATATCTGAGTCTCTCAAAGGCAGTTTACGAAATTCAGGGCCCTCCTGGGAGAAAGATTAAAACACCATCAGTAGATATTCAGCCCTGGGAAAGGCCATCTTAAAGTGACCAGGCCTGTGGGCAGACATAAAACTGACAAACTTTACATACTTGGCTTTAGTCTGGAGGAGGGGATTGACTTTTTCTCCGAGAAGAACTTTGGAGGCCAAAGGAAAAGACAGGTTGAAAGAAACTCCTCTATGAAAGGATATACAGCCAAGGAAAAGATTTCAGAAATCTTCTGGCCAATGAATCTTTCTCCCCAGCCTTGTTGGTGGTTGTGATCAAATGCCAAAAAGAACCAACTTAGGACTAACACTAGAATTATTTATTTATGACTCACCTCCTCCTTTTTGGATCATTGATGACAATTTCTAAATGAGCAACTGGTTCTTTGTGCCTCATCAATCAATCAGTGAATTCCCAAAGACTACTATTTCAGTTTCAACCCAAGTTAAACATAATCAGGAAGTTAAATCCTACTGCTGTCAATGCTACTTTAAATTCCAAAGTCAAATATAAATGATTTTAGGAATTGTCTATTGTCTTAGAGAATTTCTGCCAAGCTCCCTCCAGAGAAGTGAGGACTGACCTCATTATTTATTAAATCATGTCATTATCAACGGCCCACTTTCTTCCCAGCTTTGGTGATGGCATCCTCATATCAGCAGAGCAGAGTTAAAACTGTCAGATTCCTGAAGCAATTCCTCTTTGGACTTACCTGTGGAAATCGCTGAGTAGGAAGGATTGGTGAACTCAGGGTCCAGGCTTTAGTTCAGTGACTTTGGCAGCCTGACCAAAGCTATGCTCTGCCTTCCTACTGCTTTTTATGCAACCCTGGGCTGTTAATGACCTCCAGCTGTGAAGCCATCCCTCTGACTACTCTGACTGGCCTCCCAGATCTTCAGTATTTTCAGGGCTAAGGGGCCTCTGTATTTTACTGCTCCATGGTCTCTTCTGCCTCAAAGATTCCTACCTCCCAGGATGCTGCCAACTTGGCAGTGGTTTCCATGGTGTGAGTTCTTTTGCTCATGGTAACGGAGCTATCATGTTTCTAATGTGGAAGCAGCCTGAAATTAAGGGGCAAAAACTAAATTGTGGAGACCAAAGGTATTTGGTGCAATTGAATTTCAGGAGGTGTATGGGTCTCCCTGAAGTACAGCTTAGAGTGTGGGGGCATAAGTGACAACTTGAAGTGTCACTTAGCCATGAAAGAGTCCTGGTAGAGCCAGGATCCAACAGACATTTGAACTAGAACTCCCTTGGCTGCCGTTCTCCAAATCTGAATCATGCTTTTCCCACTTACTAGCTATGTGACCTCAGATAAGTTATTTAACCTCCTTGGACCTCATTTTCCTCAGATGTAAAATGGGGGCAGTGATACTTACTCTACAGTGCTAATGTGAGTTTTAAACAAGAGATGATACATATGGTACATAGTAGATGCTCAATGAATTGCAGTTCCCTTAATCTTACCCACTATATCTTAGAGGGAATCTATTCACCTGTTTTACCTCTTGCTTAGTAGGCAGGATGAGGCTTGGGTTGGAGAATATATTACTCAGGGACAAGTGTAGAAAGGATGTGGGGTAGATAACCCAGGTAGTCACAGGGATTGGTGTCTCTGTTTCTCAGATCCTAGGTTACAATGGTAAGACTAAGAGGTCCTCTGTCTCAATTCATCTGCACCTCAAGAATGCTTACAATGTTCATTTCTGGGACAAGCCTCTCAGAAGGCATGGCCAGGACTCCACACTAATGTAGCCCAGCCCAGAACCTTGGAGATGGCAATGATTTTAAACTTATAGTATGGGGTGAAATGTGCTAGGTCATATATATGGCTTTTATTAAGAGCGTAAGTAGTTAACACAAGAACATGACTTTTCCAGGTGCATATTATGAATAATAATTTAAATGGTTCTCAATTTTTGAAGCAGGGATCCTCTCTTATTCATGTTTATTCTATTAAGTACCTACCATACTGTTTTGTACATTGAAGTTTCTGATCAAATTAAATTGAATTGATTCAGTATCGCAGAACATGAAACCAAAGAAAAATCTCGAACTTAAAATTGTTGGTGAGCAAGACCAGATGACCAAAAGAACCAAGAAACCAAAGTTGGCTGGTATCCTTTCTATGAGACTTCGCTCATATAACTTTTATCTGTGGACTTTCATTATCTGTTAGAAAGTTATCATTACGAAAAAATGCCCAACATCACTAATCATCAAAGAAATGAAACATAAAACTACAATGAGATACCACTTTACCCCTGTCAGAATGACCATTTATTAAAATGTCATAAAACAGGCTGGGCGTAGTGGCTCACGCCTGTAATCCTAGCAACTCTGGGAGGCCGGGGCAGGAGGATTGCTCGAGGTCAGGAGATCAAGACCAGCCTGAGCAAGAGGGAGACCCCATCTCTACTAAAAATAGAAAGAAATTAGCCAGACAACTAAAAATATATAGAAAAAATTAGCCGGGCATGGTGGCGCATGCCTGTAGTCCCAGCTACTCGGGAGGCTGAGG
>NW_012136303.1:2239178-2408431 GCF_000956105.1 Propithecus coquereli
TGAAATAAAATAAATAAATAATAATAAAAAGAAATTTATCATTGCATTCAGGAAGACTCTCTTAGGAATGTGTTGCTGGTAGGTAACTGGCTAGAACAGGGGCCAGAGTAGATCATCTTTTCCCTGAAGCTATGCCTAGTTACCAGGAAGTGAGACTCTTTTTTTCTTTTTCCCATTCCTGTGGGGTGGGTTAAGATAGCAGTGTGCCACCGGCCATTCTGTATTCTCACAGGGCTGAGAGCTTGGCTCAAATCCCCTCAGGCTGGGAAGAGTGCTAATCAGGAGAATTTAATTTCCAGTCAGTTGTTACCCCCACTGTGTTTTGTCTTTGGTGCTTATGGAGTATTCGCTGCTATAGTTCATTAGTTAAAATTCTTCTTTCCCTTAAGGCTTGGTTTTGCTACTTTCAGGCTTATTGGTATAATTTTTTTCCCTCTGAGAGCTGAAATAGAAGTGTTCCAAACTGGGGAGAGAGAAGTAGAGAAAGTGACTTAATCTAAGAGTGGATTGGGGTGTTTATAAACTACCGATGGGGTTGTTTCCTCCAATATATTTTAACTCCTAAGTGCAAGAGCTGTGTCTTAGTCATCTGTGTATCCCTTCTGCCTAGGGGTTCCATGGTGGCTGTTTAATAAACGCTTACTGATTAATAAATAAGCCAAATATAACCAACATTGCAAAGAGAGATGTAAAATTGGTGGTATAGGTAATAAACACTAGAGAAGCTCAGAAGAAAGAAATCATGTGGGCCAAGATGGTCAGGGAAGGGTTATGGAAGGGATGCAACATGGAAGAATTCGACTCTCTGAATAGAGATGGGATGGAATATGGAAAGAGCAGGGGCTTGCAAATCACTTAGATTCTGTGAGCCTCAATTTCTCATAGATGAAAACATTTTTAAAAAAAATGGGGACAGTAAACCTACATCATAGGTAAAGAGTAAATGAGATCGCTATATAAAGTAATTAGCACAGAATGTGACACACACAAAAGAATTTTCTGTACTCTGCAATTTATCTTTCTTTTACTGACCTGTATAGCCATCCCATTGGATTTGAAAGCTTTCCTCACAGTATTCTGGAGTTCATGGCATCATTTCCTTCATCAGCTAAGGAGCTTTCCAGACATAAGAGGAGATATTCCTGAAGTCAGGGAGGTTTTGTTCCCTCTCTAAGGATAAATGAGATAAATAAGCATGGTAAATACTTTTTATTTTCTATCCTTGAACACATATGACCAGGTAGGACATGGGAGACCTTTGCTAGGCAAAACACGTCCAATTTTACTTACATTTCCAACTTACAGAACTTTGTTATTGGAAGAGTTCTTGGAGATAATTTAGTATATATTTTTCATTTTACATTTTAAACAAAACAATGACTTTAGCCTAGATCAATTAAGTGTTTAATTGGCTAGTTAGTGGCAGGACTGTGAACTATACGTGATGTTTTACCCAGTGTTCTTTCCAATATATCAGGCTATTATACACTTATGTGTTGGAAAGTCCCATTCACTTTTCACATTTCCATCAACATTGGCAGCCCAGTATTTTGGTGGGATTCAGAGGCATGTCCATAGGCACTCACTTAAAAGTGGGAGTTATCCTTGTCCATTGATTTTTTATATAATTATTGATATGGTTAGATTTAAGTATATCATCTTGCTATTTGCTTTTTAAAACGTTTTTATTGAGATATAATTCCTATCACATGAAATTCACTGTTTTAAAGTGTACATTTCAGTGGTTTTTAGTATATTGACTGTGTTCTACAACTGCCACCACTATCTTATTCCAGTACATTTCCACTGCCCCCAAAAGAAGTCCCCTACCTATCATAAGTTAGTCCCCATTCCTCCCTTATCCCATCCCTGGCAACCACTAATGTACTTTCTGTCTCTGTGGCTTCACCTATTCTGGAAATGTTATATAAATGGAATCATATAATACATGGCCTTTTGTGTCTGGATTCTTTCACTTAGCATAATGTTTTCTAGGTTCATCCATGTTGTACCATGTTATAGTATTTCATTCCTTTTGATGGCTAAATAATATTCCATTTTATGAATATACTGCATTTTGTTTATCCATTCATCATTAATGGACATTTAGGTTGTTTCCATTTTTTAGTTATTGTGAATAATACTGCTATGAACATATACAAGTTTTTGTGTGGACATACATTTTCAATGCTCTTGGGTATATATACCTAGGAGTGGAATTGCTGAGTCATATGGTAATTCTATGTTTAAGTTTTTAAGAAATTGCCAAGATATTTTCCCACAGTATCTGCACAGTTTTATTGTCCCACCAGCAATATATGAAGACTTCAATTTCTCTACATCCTTGCCAATACTTGTTACTGTCCTTTATTATTATTATTATTATTATTGCCATCCTAGTGGGTATAAAGTTGTATCTCAATGTGGTTTCAATTTTCACTTCCCTAATGCCCAATGATATTGAGCATCTTTTCATGTGCTTATTGCCCATTTGTATACCTTCTATTTGAATCCTTCACCCATTTTAAAAATTGAGATATTTGCCTTTTTTGTTGAGTTGTAAGAGTTCTTTAGATATCCTGGGCATTAAACCTTTATCAGACATATGATTTATAAACATTTTCACTTTTTTTATGGTGTCCTTTGAAGCACAAAAGGTTTTTAATTTTGATGAAGTCCAATTTATCTATTTTTTCATTGATTGCTTATACTTTTGGTGTTGTATCTAAGAAACGATTGGCATTAACGTAGCTCACCACAACCCCAAACTCCTGGGCTCAAGCAATCCTCCTACCTCAGCCTCCCGAGTAGCTGGGACTATTGGTGTGTGCTGCAACACCTGGCTAATTTTTCTATTTTTAGTAGAGATGGGGTCCTGCTCTTACTCAGGCCAGTTTCAAACTCCTGAGCTCAAGCAATCCTCCCACCTCCACCTCCCAGAGTGCTACTAGGATTACAGATGTCACCATGCCCGGCCCTTTGATCCACTCTGAGTTAAATTTTTGTATATGGTGTGAGGCAGGGGTCTAATGTCATTTTTTTGCATGTGGATACCCAGTTGTTCCAGTACCATTTGTTTAAGAGACTATTCTTTCCCCGTTCAATGATTCTAACATCCTTGTTAAAAATCAATTGACCATGGATGTGTGGGTTTATTTCTGGACTTCCAATTCTTTTAATTTTTTTGTTTACCATTTTATTTATCATTTAAGAACCTTATAACAGAATACTTCCATTTCCTTCCTGCCTGCCTTTTTATATTTTTGTCACATCTTTTACTTTATATAAGTTATAAATCTCACAGTACATTTCTGTTATTTTTCCTTTAGTCAATTATTTTTAAAGAAATTAGGCCAGGCAGGGTGGCTCACACCTATAATCCCAGCACTTTGGGAAGCCAAAGTGAGAGGATTGCTTGAGCTTACGAGTTCAAGGCCAGACTGGGCAACATGGTGAAACCCTGTTTCTACAAAATAATAATAATAATAATTATAAAGAAATTAAGCTATGAGGGAAAATGTTTATATTTACTCCGCACATTTACCATTTCTGATGCTTTTAGTTATTAATGTGTTATAGATCTAAGTTCTCATCTGGTGTCATCTGGTATCATTTTCATTCTGCTTGAAGAACTTCCTTTAATATTTCTTATGCTGCAAGCCTATTAGCATCAAATTCTCTTAGCTTTTGTCTGGTAATTTCTTTATTTCACTTTAATTTTGAAGAGTATGTTCACTGGATATAAAATTCTGGGTTTGCTTTTTTCTTTCTGCATTTTAAAAACATCACTCAATTGTTTTATGGCTTGTACTGTTTATGATGAGAAATCGGTGGTGATTCTTATCATTGTTTCCCTGTATATAATCTCTTGTTATTTTTAGTTTTTAGAAATTTGATTATCACAGTCTTGATTACTTTAGCTAGATAATAAGTCTAGAAATTGGGCAGACTGATTCCTCTCACTTTATTCTTTCTTTCAATCATTTAAATTGCTTTAGCTATTCTACTTCCTTTGCCTTTCTATATAAATTTTAGAATTGTCTTGGCAATATCTACCAAAAAATCTTGCGATGCTTTGATAGGAATTGAATTAAACTGCATATTAAGCTGTTTTTTAACAGTCCAGAAGTCATTTATTTTTTACACCTACTATGCCATGAATTCATAGGGAATAGGTTCCAGCAGCTCAGGCTCCTTTCCATTGGTTCTCACAAAGTATGCTTCTCAGGGTAGAGCAGCCTGGTGCTTCAGTTGAACCCAGGTATCTTTCTCTTTGGCTTCCTTCTTTTTCTGATCATTTTAGTTCACACGTTTCAAGAAGCCATCTTAGCTCTTAGAGTGTTTAATACGTTAAATTTCCACATTAATTCTCTTAGCAAGAATATTGCCCTTAACTTGTTTGTTTACAACAATGCTGATAGCATGCTGGGTTACATTGTATAGTCTTCCAGTTTTGCTATGGTAACATTTCTGGGGCATTCCTTTTTAAACAGTATCGATTCCCTTGATGTCTATAATATCACCTTTCTTGTAGATTCAGATGTATGTAGCCAAAGGAACAACTCCATGTTTTTTATAATTCCTATAGAACATATATTGGGTACCTCTTCTCTTTTCCTTTGTGTTTATCATTTTGGAGAATTACTGGAAGATGGCAGTTCTGGCCAAAAGGAAGGCTGTATATCAATTTTGAGGACAATTGATATCTTTACTATGCTGAGTCTTCTGATCCATGGATACAGTATGTATGTCTCTCCATTGATTTAGATCTTTAATTTCTTTCCTCAGTGTTTGTAGTTTCCAGCATACAAGTCTTGTACATGGTTTATTGATTTATATCTAAGTAGTTTCTTTTTTTGGTTTTGAGCATTTATAGATAGCATTATAATGCTATTTTTAATTTTGGTGTACATGTTCAGTGCCTGTACTTAGAAATACAATTGATTTTTGTACGTCTTGTACCCTACAGCCTTGCTGAACTCACTTAATAGTTCTATGAATTTTGTTGTGGATTCTCTGGGATTTTATATGTAGACAGTCATGGTATCTGCAAAAAGGGACAGTTTTATTTTATCCTTTCCAATCTGTATGCCTTTTATTTTCTCTTCTTGCCTTATTGTACTGGCTATAACTTCTAGCACTGTGTTGAATAAGAATAGTAAGGGAGGAAATGCTTGCCTTGTTCCTTATCTTGGGGGAAAGCTTTTAATGGTCACTCCAGCTATTTTATTATGCATACATAACTTATCACAGCCTACTGATGTCATCATTTTACCAGTTCTAGTGAAGTATAAAAACTATACCTCCCTTTACACCCACTCACCCTCCTCTGTATAGTAATTGTTTGGGCTATATAAGACAAAAAGAAAACCCAAGGAATTCATCACTGTGTCTTTCCTCAGGGAGGTCCCTAGTCAGTCTGCCTTCTTCTCTCCATCTTTGAGAGCCTTCTTATATCTTTTTATATATACAATCCAGTGTTTTTAGTTATACTTAGTGGGAGACACAGAGAAAAGTACATCTACTGCTTCTTCCTGGAAGTAGAAGTCCTTAGATACTGTGTTTTTCAGTTCTTGAACTTCAATCTCCTTTATTATGTTCATGTCTTCCTTTAAGTCCTTGAATGTATTTATAAAAGTTTGCTTAAAGCCTTTGTCTGCTAATTCCATCATCTTGTTAGTTTTGGGTCTATTTCTATTGATTACTTTTTCTCCTGGCTTTGTGTTACATTTTTCTGCTTCTTTACCTATCTAATAACTTTTTATTATATATTGGACATTATGTATTTATTCATTCATTTATTATTTATTTATTAATTTACTTAAACATCTTTTTGTTTTTGATACAGTCTCACTCTGTTGCCCTGAGTAGAGTGCCACGGCATCAGCCTAGCTCACAGCAACCAAAAACTCCTGGGCTTAAGCAATCCTCCTGCCTCAGCCTCCTGAGTAGCTGGGACTACAGGTGTGCACCATGATGCCCAGCTAATTTTTCTATTTTTAGTAGAGACAGGGTCTCTCTCTTGCTCAGGCTGGTCTTGAACTCCTGACCTCAAGTGATCCTCCCACCTCAGCCTCCCAGAGTGCTAGGATTATAGGCATGAGCCACCGCACCCAGCCTACTTAAACATTTTTTAATTTCAAAATATTAAGGGAGTACAAATGTTTTTGTTACATGGATACCTTGTATAATGCTTAAGTCAGGGCTTTTAGTGTGCCCATCACCAGAACAGTGTTCATTGTACGTAATAGGTAAGTTTTCACCCCTCACCCTCAAAGCTCTGCCCACTTCTTGATTTTCAATGACCTTTACATCTCTTTGGTGTGCCCATCGTTTAGCTCCCAATTATTAGAGAATACATGTGGTATTTGTTTTCCCATTCCTGAGATACTTTGCTTAGGATAATGGTTTCCAGTTGCATCCAAGTTGCTGCAAAAGACATTATTTCATTCCTTTTTATGGCTGAATAGTACTCCATGGTATACGTATATCACATTTTCTTAATCCATTCATGCATTGATGGACACTGAGGTTGATTCCACATCTTTGCAATTGTAAATTGTGCTGCAATAAAAATTTGAGTGCAAGTGTCTTTTTGATAAAATGACTTCTTTTTCTTTGGGTAGATACCCAGTAGCGGGATTGCTGGGTTAAATGGTACGTCTACATTTACTTCTTTGAGGAATCGTCATACTGTTTTCCATAGAGATTGTACTAACTTGCAGTCCCACCAACAGTGTAGAAGCGTTCCTTTCTCTCTGCATCCATGTCAGCATCTCTTGTTTTTTGACTTTTTAATAACGGCCATTCTGACAAGGGTAAGGTGGTATTTCATTGTGGTTTTAATTTTAATTTCCCTGATGATTAGTAATGTTGAGCATTTTTTCATGTTTGTTGGCCATTTGTCTATCTTCTTCTGAAAAACTTCTGTTCCTGTCTTTTGCCCACTTTTTAATGGGGTCATTTGGTTTTTTCTTGCTGATTTGTTTTAGTTCCTTGTAGATTATGGATATTAGCCCTTTATTGGATGTATTGTTTGCAAATATTTTCTCCCATTCTGTTATTTACTTTTTTAGAGACAGGGTCTCACTCTGTTGCCCAGGCTGGAATGCAGTGGTGTGATCACAGCTAACTGCAACCTCGAATTCCTGGGCTCAGGCAATCCTCCTGTATCAGCTTCCCAAGTAGGTGGGACTACAGGCACATGCCACTATGCCTGGCTAATTTTTTTATTTGTTGTAGGGATGGGGTCTCACTATGTTGTCTGGGCTGGTCTCAAACTCTTGGCCTCAAGTGATTCTCCTGCCTCAGCCTCCCAAAGTGCTGGGATTACATGTGTGAGCCACCACACCTGGCCTTATATTGGACATTATGGATGCTATGCTGTTGAGTGGCTGAATTTTGTTGTCTTCCTTAATAAAGCATGCAGTTTTTTTTAAAGTAGGTATAATAGTTCTTTTTTTTAAGCAGGTAGTTAATTTACTTGAGGATGAGTTTAATCCCTTTGAGACATGTTTTAACATTTTGTTAGAAAGGCTCTAAAATAACCTTTATACAATTGCTAGGCTAGTGCAGTTCCTAAGGCAATATCTTTCTGGAGTCTATACTGAATGCCCAGGATGTTCAGCAAGGTCTCTTTATTCTGGCTTGTGGAACTTAAACATCTCCCTGTCCCGTGTGAGCTCTGGTAGTTGTTTTTTCCATAGTAGTTCTTTGCTCTGCCTCATGGAATCTCACCAATGCATGTGCAGCTTAGTAGTTGTCCAAAGACTCATAAGGGGATCCCTATGTGGATTTCTGGTGCTCCTTCTCTAAACAGATCCCATTTCTTTGGTACCCTACCCCACAAACCCCAGCTATCCATCACTTTGAGTTTCAATCTTTTTTTTTTTTTTTTTTTGAGACAGAGTCTCACTCTGTCATCCTGGCTAGAGTGCAATGGCATCATCATAGCTCACTGCAACCTCAAACTCCTGGGCTCAAGCAATCCTACTGCCTCAGCCTCCTGAGTAGCTGGGAGTACAGGCACATGCCACCGTGCCCGGCTAATTTTTCTATTTTCAGTAGAGATGGAGTCTCACTCCTGCTCAGGCTGGTTTGGAACTCCTGAGCTCGAGTGATCCTCCAGCCTCAGCCTCCCAGAGTGCTAGGATTACAGGCGCGAGCCACTGCACCTGGCCTCCATGTATTTTCTTAGCCTGGTAAGATCACCAAATTCAGTTTGGTCTTTTTCCTTGTCCTATAGCTGGAAATTACTTCCAGGCAGAAGGAAAGAGAAATCATGATGTTCACCTTATTTGTTTCCTTCTTTCAGGGATTACAGTCCTGCATTATCTATGTCCAACATTAGAAGACATTTATTTCATATGTTTTGTCCAGTTTTAGAATACTTTTATTATGAAAGTACTCATCAAATACTAGTTACTCCATTATGGTCATAGTGGAAATCCTATTTTGTGTTTTGAAAAGACAACTTTGGCTAATGGAGAATGGATTGAAGAGGGGGCAAGAATAGAAGCAGGGAGAACTGTTAGGAGTCTATTTCAGTAGTCCAAGAACGAGATAATGGTGGCTTCTGGATTACTTTGGAAATGGAGAGAGATGGATGAGTGAGCTAATGCTTAATAGTTAGTAGAATCTTATATGTTTTAAACACGTTTTAAATAATTTATATGAAATAAAAATAATCTATTTTGCCTTCTCCTTTCCCAAGTTCTCTCTCTCTCTCTCTCTTTCTTTTTTTTTTTGTTTACCCTTATATGTTCCCATTGTGGGAGACAGATAATTATTGTCATTTTTCAGATGAGTAAACATCTAAAAGGCGGAATCATTTGCCCAATTGTTCCAAAGAATAAATACTGAATCCCAGGTTCCCAGACTGCAGAGAGTTCCCTTAAGTGCTGCTTTCAAATTGGCTGAAACTATCATGCCAGACAACATGGAGTCCTTAAAGTCTTTGTAAGCTTCTACTTTTGGAGAAAATAAACTATTCCCTCAGGATGTCTTTGTGTTGGAATTAAGTGATCCCTTTATATCTGTGATAATTTGGCTCATTATTATCCATTAGAGAATCAAACTTATTTTATTTTGATGAGATCTTTCTTTAAATGACTTATAGTAAGTTCTGGCATAATGAATCCTGTCCCCAAAGCATCATGTACAATACCCATGCCTCCATAGACTAGACTTTATTTTAATCATTAAAATGATTTAAAAGTCCATTATAATGACCTTACAATCATAAAACCTAAGTTTCCCTTCCTGTTTGTCACTGTCCTCATATAACACAATGAATAACATTCTTATGATTATTTTTTTATTAATTCCCCCACATAATTAAGAGCCACGACATGTTATAGGCAAAATTGTGGGACTGATGGATTTTTGTTTCCTTCATTTTCTTGACCCCTCTCCATCCTCTGCTCAAGCTGCACTCAAACTCTTGGGCTCAAGTGATTCTCCTACCTCAGCCTCCTAAGTAGCTGGGACTGTAAGTGCGTGCCCGGCTTGAAGCTGTTTTTCTTCCATTTACAGAGAATCAAAATATTATGTGATAAAAAAGACTGCAGCATGGCACAGTAATCAGACCTGGGCTTCAAATCTGCCCAGGTCTGGACAGGTCTTGGGACTTTGAGTAAGGTTCTTAGGGAGCTATAATAACAGCACTTATCTGAAAACTGTTATGAAAATTAGAAGAGATAACATATATAGTGTTTCGCACATTGCCTTGCTCACCCATTTCTTCTTTAATTTTATGAGAATTGTCCTCAGCAATGTTAGTGGGGTGGATGGGCAGTGAATAAGTATGGCACATAACTCTTTGGGGGACTCTTTTAGTCACATTAAGCTCTGGGTTAAATTATGCTCCTTGCTTCTCTCTCCTGCAACTGAAAGGACACAGTTCTTTATTTCTCTCATTTCTAATACTTCTAATAATATTTTTGGCTAGGTCAGGTGGTTGCGCACATAAAAGAGAGTAGTTAGGCAACCCTTTTCTGTGTGCCCTCAGGGCATCTATTAAAAAGAAGGTAATTGATTTCGTGGCAGTCTTCCCACTAGACTGTAAGCTCCTCAAAGGCAGGAACTATAACTTGCTTATCTTTGAATCTCAAATTCTCAGCAGTGTTTGGCACATATTTCACATTTGACAAATATTTATTGAATAAATGAATAATAATATAATTATCACAATGATCTCTTGTCTTTGTCTTGTTTACCACATTCACAAGTCTATTTATATGGATCTGATCACTCAACAATTCAACTATTATTGAGAGCCTACTATATGCAAGGCTACATATGCAATGCACTGTAGGATACAGGGATGAAGAAGACATGGTCACACCTTCAAGAAAGTGACATAGATTATATAAGTTCAAGGATCATAGTCCTCCTCCCATCAGAATTTTCAATGGCTCCCTGTTGCTCATAGGATAAAATCCAAACTCTTTAGAAAGACATTCAAGGCCTTTTTAAGGCTGGCCCTAACTCTTTTTTCCAACACCATCTTCTATTACTCCTCTCTACACATATTGGAGTGGCTTTTATTTCTATCTACTCAGCATCCTTCCTAACAGATCCTTCCTCTCAGGCTATGGTAAGTAACTGGAGTGGGATCCTTCTTTCTTGACATCTGATTCTCTAGGAGAATGAAAACATTCTCCCTTTTGCGTAAAAGAGCTCAACCAGTTACTTATTGAAACATAAATTCTCCTCTTCAACTGATTGGTTTCCTTATTGCCTCCTGTGTACAGCTGCTATTTCTGCTGGTACCTTTATTTAATTACTCTTTTGGAAGGCCTTCCTCTAAGATCTCCACAGGAATCATAGCCCAGCATTATTACACCTTCCTACTCTGAAATCCCTTTCTCTTGTCATTTGGAATATGCTTCCTATTTTGCCTTTTCCTTTTCATATATAGATCCCTTTTCTCATTGTATAACAGGGTTTCTCTGAGTGTGGTCCAGGGACCTGTGAAGGGTCCCTGAGATCCTTTCAGTGGGTACATGAAGTCAAAACTATTTTCAAAATAAAACTAAGACATTACTTGCCTTTTTCACTCTGATTATCTCACAAGGGGAATTTTATAGACATAGGCTATCACAACAGGTTAAATGCAGAAGCAGACATGATACTCCAATTGTCTTACTAAGCCAAACATTAAAGAGAGTCACAGAAATGTAAAACAATGACAATCTTTTCACTACTTTTTTGTTTTAGAATATATAGTTTTCACAAAAATATGATATTTATGTTAAGTTGTAATAAGCATATTATTTCTTTTAAATGAATAAATGAATAAATAATCATTTAAAAATGTTCTCATTCTCAATTTCTAATATGATAAATATTGATCAATAAAACTCACATAAACAAGAGCTCTTTGAGATCCTCAAATTTTGCAGAGTATAAAGAGGTCCTGAGACCAAAAAGTTTAAGAACTGCTGCTCTAGACTATAAGAGGGCAGGAAGCAGGTCTAATAGTGTCTCCTGTAGGGACAAAGGGAAAACTTCTGCTCCACCCTATGAAGAGTTACTGAAAATGAACTGACAAAAGGCAGATTAATACGAGAAAAGGCATATAAAATTTATTTTAACGTGCATGAGGAGAAAACCACAGAAGAGTGATTACTTCACAACCCAATGGGGTATAGATGCTAATATATTAATCTTCATAAGGGAAAGGGAGATGCAGAAATGTGGATGATTTTAAGGGGCACAATAAACGATTTTTAGAGAAATCCAACGGGCTTGGAGAACATACAATAATGTGGGACAAAGTTTGTTGGGCCTGCAGAGCAGATAATAATTTATGACAAAAATCTGTGCAGATGTATTAATAGTCTTCAGTCTCTCTTCCTGGGATATGAGTTAAATTAATGAAAACTCGGGGTAGGGACCAGAGGTAACTACTTTCTTCTCTGGCAGGTCCAGACTTAAGGTAGGTAATGGAGTATCAGACGAAAGCTTCTTTCAGTGTCTGTTGGTCTCCAATGGTCTTTAATTTAAAATCATCGGCATCCCAGGGTGCTATACTTGGTGGTGAAATTCCCTCGTCTTCTTTACTCCATTGCCAAATACATTATAAGATTTCAATAAATGTTAATTGATTATTAGGGACACAAATGTCAATAAGTGAAAGCAATTTTTTATAGGGAACATTTTATCATCATCTTAGATGTTACTTTTTTTTCTTGCCTAGGTACAAGCCCCAAGGTATAATAATCTTATCTGTTTCTTCTGCTGTGTGTTCATTAATGATATAAAAAATGAATATAGTCCAAGTATGGTGGTTCACACCTGTAATCCCAGCACTTTGGGAGGTGAGGCAGGAAAATTGCTTGAGGCCAGGAGTTCCAGGCCAGCTTGGGCAATATGGCAAAATCCCATCTCTACAAAAAATTAAAAACAAAACAAAAAAATAGCCAAGCATAGTCCCAGCTACTCAGTAAGCTGAGGCAGGAGGATCACTTGAGCCCAGAAGTTGGAGGCTGCAGTGAGCTATGATCACACCACTGCACTCCAGCCTGGGTGACAGAGCTAGACCCTGTCTCTAAGAAAAAAAAATTGAGTATAAAAATACACTTTATTGAACCTTAGGGTGTTCCTGGACCATCAATATAGGGAAGAAGATACTACTAAGAAAAATTTGAACCTTGCAAAAAGTTTGCTGGGAATGTTGATTTGCAGGTGCCCCCACCATAGAATGAGAGAGCTTTAGTTAGGAGGGAAAATAGCATCATAACAGGGGTCTGCAACCTATGGTGAGTTGTACAGGTGTATAGTTATTTCATTATATATTACAATGTATTATAATGATAATAGAAATAAAGCGTACAATAAATGTAATGTGCTCGAATCATCCTGAAACCATCAACCATCCCCTCTGCCCTGTGCCCGTCCATGGAAAAAGGTCCCTGGTGCCAAAATGCTGGGGACCACTGTCATACAAAATGCCCAAGGTTAAGGAGAAACAGTTGCATTAAAGAGCTGCTTGGCACAAGCTATTTGATTTTAATTGCATGGAAGATAATTGGCCCAATTGGTTTGTAAAAGATTTGGAAACAAAAGTACACTAGGGAAAAATAAATAATGACCAAGAACTGCTAAAGCAAGACAATGAGATTCATTTCAACCTAAATTATTCCTTAAGGCACAGTCTCTGCAAACTAGGAAAATATTTCAATTAAAGTTTTCTAACCTGCCTTGGAGCTTTATTTAAGAAGCTGTGAGTATACTGAATTTTAGAAAATGGCCTCCAATAAAACTTTAATTCTCTTCCTCATTAAAGGAGTTTATATTTCTCTGTCCTTTGACCTAAGAGTCTCATAATTTAGGTTGTGAAAGCTTCTAAAAAGTTAAGTCTTGGATCAGTCTCAGTTTAGTCTTAGATTAAGGTGATAGTCTTTCTACAAAATTCCGCTTTCATCGAGTCTTTATTCTCTATCTCAGGGATCAACAAACTTTCTGAAAAGGCTTTGCAGGCAATAAGCCCTCTGTGGCAACAATTCAACTCCGCTGGCTGGAAAGATATGTAAACTACTGGGCATTGCTGTGCTCCAGTAATACTTTATTTACAGAAACAGGAGGTGGGCCAGATTTGCCTGCTTGCTAATATAGTTTGCCGTGCCCGGTCTATCTGATCAAACCTAAATGCCTCACTCTGGCACCTCAGAAGGCCATTTCATCATTTGTCTCTGCCTAATCTTCTACTATTCCCCAACATTAAGTCTAGTTCCAGTTCAAGTGTCCTCCTATTTCCCAAATGCTCTGCTTATTCCTGCTTTTAGGACTTTGCGTATGTGGATCTCTTACCAGAAATAGCCTCTTCCCTTCATTATGCCTTTCCAAGTCCTCCATTCTTTAGGGTAGGACTTTATGAAGCCTTTATGGATAACTCCAACAAACATTCCTTTCTCACTTTTCTCAACCCTTCAAGACTATCCATAGCCCTTAGTAGAGCAAAATATTTTGAATTTATTTCAAACCATTTAGTCAATTACAAGAGACAATAGGTCAGCTTATCTAGGTCTCTAATTGTCTTTTTGGGTAAATCTTGCCTGGAGGACAGGAGCCTAATCAGAGTTAGAATTACTATAAACCTAATTAAACTTCAGTTTTAGGGACTTTCACTTGCTCAGGTCTCTATACTTAATTTTGTCTTTACAATTCTGTATTTTCTTATTTCAAGAGGGCTTCCAAATTTGTGTAAGCTTCAGAATCTGCAAAACCTGGATCTGCTCCCGGGCTTACCACAAGGCCTGCCATAAAGCTGCTTATAGCAGAAATTGCTAATAGTCCCTCAATATCCATTTTTCTTGCTGGAATGCCTCCCAGGCTGTTGCACAAGGAAGGAATCCACATCTGTTTTGTTTAAGTCACAATCTCTGTATAGCAGCTTAGACCTTGCATTATAAGCTGGTCACAGTAAATGTCCCAAAATATTTATTGAACTAAATGTGGCCATTAACTAAGAAACAGATTGATGCAGATCTGCTATTCAGAATCATTCAGATCCTCATCTTCCCAAAGAATTTTTGCTACATTTGTATTTTATAGAATATTACACAATGATAGGATATATTTACATAATAAAAGAATGTGTGGTTATAACTACATTTTCTGTTTTAGAGAAGGCAATTTACTTTTGGAGCACCTATATAAAGCAAATTTGAGTAGCAGACTGCATAGATGGCCTCATTAAAATGGGCCACTTCTTCACTTGGGCACAACTCATCAGTACTTTGCTTACCAACTTCCACCTAACTCTTGGGCCCCAGTTGTGTGATAGGTCTAATGGGATTCATTCTACTATTCTACTTTTGTATAGGATTAAAATTTTCCATAATGAAGAGGTTTTTTTCCTCAAAAGCCCACGTGGAACCAGATCCATAATAAAAAGTTTTTAAAAACACCTGCAACATGTGTAAAATATTTAGATTTCTAATCTCCTCTATTGTCACCCACCCCCAACCCTAACCCTCACCCCATGATGTTGTGGTTATTCAGACCACCCTCTAAGAAATACTCAGAATGGCTGGAACGGATTCTACTAAGTGAAGTATCCCAGGAATGGAAAGACAAGCACCACATGTACTCACCATCAAATTGGTATTAACTGATCAACACATAAGTACGCATATAAGAATAACATCTGCTGGATATCGGGCAAGGGGGAGGGGGGAAGGGGGAGGAGGGAACGGGTATATGCATACACAAAGAGTGCAATGCGCACCATCCGAGGGATGGACACACTTGAAACTCAGACTTGGCGGGGGAGGGGGAACAAGGGCAACATACGTAACCTAAACATCTGTACCCCCATAATATGCTGAAATAAAAAAAAGAAAAAAAAAAGAAATACTCAGAATGTCTACTTCATCTCAAGTGACACTTTGAAATGAAGATGTTCTTCATTACGATAGTTACTTGTTATTCTGCTTTTTTTGGACATTTTGCTTTGATTTTAAAATAACACCGTCTGGAGAGATCACCCTTGCCCTCCAAGAATGACTGAATATGTTAGCTATACATTTCTCCCACCGCTCTGGAAGTAGCTAAATTTCCAAGAAATTTGTCAAGTGACACATTAGAATACATCTGATGCACTATACTTACTTGTCAGAAACCTTTAGGTTCAAACCAGGTTTTTTGGCTATTTTAATGATCTCAGCTGCATTTCTAAAGTTTGTATAATCTGCTCTTGAGCACTTTTCACATTTTACCCTCCTCCTCTACTCTTCTGTTACCCGAAAGTAACTGCCTGGCAAGTAACAAAACTCTCAGGGAGAATGGGGGTCTTGATCCATAGTTTTAATCACTTGCGGCAAATGAAGAGAGCACTGGGAATGTTCTCCAAAGCAGTGTCTCCCTGAGGGAAAGTGGCAAGGGGTTTTTATGGGGTAGTAGAGAAAGAAAAGATGTGTCATCACATGTAGGGGTGTAGTTTCCCTTATGCATGTGTGGTTAGTTGTCATGCTCACACACGTTGCATGTTATGGTAATGAAGCTACAGCCCCTACTGGGGTGGAGATGTTGTCAAAACCATAGGGGGTTTCCGCCTAGTTCCAGTTGCTTATGGCACAAAGATCCAATTATTAAAGGAAGTCTCATTGGGAGAACAAGAGAAGCTGCCTCAAATCCATCTCTCCAACTAAGGGAGATGTGGGCTTTTAAAGGATGGGCCATGTGCCCTGGGGCAGGTTGTGGTGTAACTAAGTGGTGTAACTAACAAGGAGCTTGTGCATTGAGGGCAGGTTGTGGGGGATGGTGAATCTTTGTCAGGAAGTCTTCCGAGGGGGCTTCAGAATCTCAGCTCCTTTGTCTTGCAGAAAATGTACCATTTCTGGGAAACTACTCAAAAGGTCAAGCAGTTAGTTAAGGGAGAGGATTATAAAGAAAACATATAGGGGTCATTGAAATTTGTTCATAGAGCCAGTTACAGAGACTTTAGCATGGTCATGAGGTCAGTTCACTTGAGTTCATCTATAGGCTGCCAGGGTCTGTCAAGGGCTAGTTTTAGCAGCTGAATAGCCACAGGCCTCCTAAACCAGGGTGTAGAACAGGTTGCTCAAATTGGTTGAATTCCTATTTCTCTGGAGACCCTCCTTTCCTACTTACACTTGACTATCTTTTCCAGTTCTCCTTCACAGAGAAAACCCTACACTCAAAATCTAAGGCAGTGATCTGTCTAGAGAGTCTGGGAGCATGGTTATTTATAAAAGGGAAAGAGGAGCCCCTATGATACGTTTTGTCCTGCTTTTCAGCTCTGATTTAGCAGATAAAGTCTTCAGAAGATCAGAGTACCTCATTTTGAATACGAGTAGTTATACCCTGTATCAAAACCTTTCCCATTCTCCCCAACACACTCCACTTTATTGCAGCAGATGACCTTGTCTTCTACTTTAAGAGCAAAACAGACCCCCAGTAGTAAACTCCCCTAAGCTCTTCCTGTCTCCTCTATTTCTCCTTTCTGCTCTCTCTTTTTTTTTTTTGATACTGGGGTCTTGCAATGTTGCCCAGGTCGGAGTGCAGTGGCTGTTAACAGGCACAATCATAGCGTAATGCAGCCTCATACTCCTGGGCTCAAGTGATCCTCCTTCCTCAGCCCTCCAAGTAGCTGGGACCGCGGGTGAGCGCCATCATGCCCAGTTTGTTCTTTTCTCCCTTTCCCTACCACCCCCTCTCATGTTCCACTCTATTTCCTTTTATAGCCCAACTTTCCCCCATAATTGCCTCTCCTGTGCACATCCCATTTTTTTCCTCAACTCTTTGTGTAATAATATGTCTTTCAATCCTTCCTCATCATTCCTTTGAAAGATCACTTCTGAATTACCAAACCAGTGGCTCCTTTGCACTCATTTCCCTTGGCATCTTTGCAGCATGTGGCACTGCTGACCTCCCCCTTCCCAAAACCACTATCCTGCCATGGTTTTGACGCAGTGGGTGTACCGATGAAGGAAGGAAATCCCCCTTAACTCGCCAAGTGGGTTCTTGGCTTCTCATTGGACAGAATTCGAGAGTGACAGAAAGTTTATTGAGAGAGAGACAGATGATATATCATACAACACAGACAGAGTAGGGGGTTCTTTCTTGAGCAGGAGTGGAGGACACCTTATGGGGCAATGATAACATTTTTAATATTCAAAAACCCCATTAGGAAACACCTATATGTGACCAGCATTGTCTTGAGGTTGGGACATAAAGGTTAATCATAAACTGCTATCACAGAAAGGTAAGCACAAATAGCTTGTAATTCATCCATCCTTGGGTGGTCCTGAGTGGCAATTTGGCTGGCAACTTCCTTGTTCAGGGTGGTTAGGGTCTGGTATTGGCCAAAGTGGCTGTACTCAGGCTCTCTCAACCTTCTTTCTTTGCCTTATCCCGACATCAGTTTCTAGGACATCATTCCTTCCTCATTCTTCTGTTTCTCTGATGGCTCCCTTTTCAGACCCACTTGGTAAGCATCCTCCCTGCCAGCCTCCTAAATATTAGTGTTACCAATGGTTCCATGGCACCTAATCTTGTAGGGTTTTTTGTGATGGTTAAATGAAACCATGCATATAAAGTACTTAGCACTATGTCTGGCACATAGTAAAAATAATTCAGTAAATGGTTGGGATGATAAAGATGATGATGACGATGATGATGATGATGATGACTTCATTATTTTTCTTCCAGCTTCATACACTCTCTTTGGGTGATCTCACCCACTCTCAGTGCCTCAATTCTCATATATAAATTGATGACTCTTAACTCAGTATCTCCAGAGTTGGAGAATTCTTTAAAAATACATATCTTCAGCCGGGCGCGGTGGCTCACGCCTGTAATCCTAGCACTCTGGGAGGCCAAGGTGGGCGGATCGTTTGAGCTCAGGAGTTCGAGACCAGCCTGAGCAAGAACGAGACCCCGTCTCTACTAAAAAAATAGAAAGAAATTAATCGGACAACTAAAAATATATATAGAAAAAAAAAATTAGCCGGGCATGGTGGCGCATGCCTGTAATCCCAGCTACTAGGGAGGCTGAGGCAGTAGGATCACTTGAGCCCAGGAGTTGCCACGGCACTCACTCTAGCCCGGGCAACACAGTGAGACTCTGTCTCAAAAAAAAAAAAAAATACATATCTTCAACTGCCTATTGGACATTTCCCGACTACTGTTAGGTAAACTTGGGTACATTTATAGCAACTTTCATATGTCTATTAAAGTGCCATTACCATACCATAATTTTGGGTTAACATGTTGGACTCTCCACTACCAGCAGGTCTCTAACTTTTCCACTTTAACTGGTCTACATATGCAGCAAATTCCTGTAACAGAGGGAATGGCCTGGGGAAAAAACTGTAAAAGATGTTTTTGTCTCTTTAAAACTTTCCCCACTCTTTTTGGGAACTGAGACCTGCATCCCTGCCTTGGGTAGATGGTTGGGAGGGGCAGGGGAATGTCTTTTGTTCTTTGTGCTGCAGGAGATAGCTCAGCTGAACTGTCAGCTCCATCCCAGGCCCCAACCAACCCTGGCCAGAGGAGGTCTGGGTGGGCCTCCCAGGTAGGCAGAGGTCATGAATTTGTCTTCGGCAGAGATGGGATGATTAGAATCATTAACTGTAGTTAAAAGACAATAGCCTAGAACTGAGGGCCCTCCCTTTAAAAACTCTGTATTTCTGCTTATGTACAGGAATTTGGACTTTGAGATAATTGTCTGCCATTCTCCTCCTCTGCTGGCAAAGGAGGAAAATAAACTTCTCTTTCCTTCTCCTCAACCACTTGTCCTCATTCTTCTGATGTGGTCTTGTGGGCAAGTGCCAAGCTTTCAGTAACATTCCTACCAGAATCAGAGTGGCTAGGGGAGTACTTTGATAACTGGTCCTTGAAAAGTGTAGTGTGTCTTCATAAGGACATATGCCTTCCCAGGCCCCACTTCAGAATCACTGCTTGACTGGATGCTCCCTAAGGGCAGGGATTGTTTTATTCATCTCTGTATCTCTAGCACCTGGCATGGTAACTAGTATAGAGTGGGTACTCAGTAAATGTGTCTGAACAAATTAATGAATAAAATTAGGACTATTTTATACTGCAAATCCTCTCATGCAGAAAAATAAAGCTGTGGGATGTGGGATTTTTAAAAAGTTAACAAAATAACACTTTTTTATGAATTCTAATCCAGTTAATTTAAATACAAGTTAATGAAACAAAATTGCTACTTAACTCAATACAGTGGTCTTAAACATTAATTTTATTACTTTATAAAACCCTGATCTGTGCTTTCTTCCTATACATGGCCATGTTCCCCAAGCCCATTGGTAATGAATGGACTACAAGTTTCTGCCTACAGGCCATGCCACACTATGTGTATAGTCCTGAACCATGTAAAAAAATATTCCTAATTATTTGCAGGCAGTATATAAACACTCTGGAGTGATTTTCTTTTCTGGCAATTACCAAAAGAATCCCTGTCTTCTTTGTGGAAATGGGACAGGTTGGATGCTCATCCATAAAAGAAATTATCGCATATTAATATCTAAGACATCCAGAAAACAGCCATTCTCAGGTATATTAGTGAGTATTGTTGGTGCTAAATGATACCATTTTAAATAGATTTCTTTCTAAAAACAATCATAAATTGAAATTTTTCATGAACCTCAACAAGCTAAAAGCGAAATCAAGCCAAAGACAAATGTATCAACAACTGGCAACACCTTGTATTATATTAAGAAGCAAATTTTCTGGCTTCTGAAAATAAAGACTGTCTCCTCAGTCTCAATGTATGGGTGCAAGACAACAGATTTCCCAGACCATTGGGCTGTTATTAAATAAGAGTATTTTAATGATAATTTCATTCACTGGAAAATATGCATTGAGCTTATGAATATATAGCAGAAACTGCAGAGAAGAAAGATAGTTCCTGCCTTCCAGGATCTCAGAGATTAGTGGGGACTACAGATTAATAAACCAAGGAGGGGAAGGGCATTTCTAGACAGAAACAATAGGACACATAAAGGCATAGAGGCTGGGGATAGTACAGCTCTTTCCACAGAGTCCCCTGTGTCTGAAGGATAGGGAGCAGATGTGGGGGGAAGGATGTTGAGGATGGAGAGAGAGAAAAGAATCAGATATACCATACTAAGAGGGCCTTATTTGCCATGCTGAGGGATTTGGATTTTATTCAGAGGGCAGTGAAGAATTCTCTAATAGTGGTGAAGAGGAAAAGACTGGTGGGGAATTAAATTAGAGGTAGGGAGATTAGTTGGATGTTATAATAATAGCCCAGAAATGAAGAGAGCCTAATTTAAGGCATGGTAGATGAAGATTTTCTCATTATCACTAGCTTTAAGCAAATTGATTATGATGTTCCTTGGTGTAGTTTTCATCATGCTTCCTGTATTTAGGGTTTGTTGAACTTCTTGGATCTATCGGTTTACAGTTTTCATCAAATTTAAAAAAATTTTGGCCATTATTTCTTAAAATATTTTTTCTGTACCCTCTCCTCTCCTTTGGGGATTCTAAGTACTCATATATTGGGCCATGTGAAGTTGTCCCACAGCTCACTGATGCTCTTTTTTATTTCTAAGTTTTTTTTTTCTCTACGTGTTTCATTTTGAATTGTTTCTAATGCTAGGTCATGAAACTTTTTAGTTTTTTTCTTTGACAATGTCTAATTTGCTGTTAATCTCATCCAGCATATTTTTCATACCTAATATTGTATTTTTCATCTCTAGAAGTTAGATTTAGATCTTTTAAAATACCTTCCATATCTCTATTAGGTAGATAGTGAGGGATTCCAGGTCTCCTGGGGATGAAAATCGGTGCTGCTGTGATTCACCCCCGAAATGGGCTTTCAGAGAGGCTCATGGGAGAGCTGCATGCGCAATAAGACTCAGGTGATGTGACTCCCAACTGTCCAATCAAAGTGATTTCATGGTGACCTCTGAACCAGAGGGAGGTCCCAATGCAGGCACTAGAAAACAAGATGCAGACCATAACAAAGTCCCTTTCTTGTGCCGTTCCTTCTGCTCTCCCCTTGCTGCGACAACGGGTCTGGTGGTCATCTGTGGCATATGTACCATGCTCTGTAAACCTATACCTATACCTCTTGCCCTACAATCCTATCTTTCTTTCCTCAATAAACCTCATTTTCGTGCTTGCCTTACTTTGGTGTGTCTGGTCATTTTCTGGCCATGAGAGCACTAAGAACTGACATTTTCACACTAAAACCTGACATCTCTACTCATCTTTTTTTTTTTTTTTTGAGACAGGGTCTTGCTCTGTTACCTGGGCCAGAGTGCAGTGGCACACAATCATATCTCACAGCAACCTCAAACTTCTGGGCTCAAGTGATACTCCTGCCTCAGCCTCCGAAGTAACTGGGACTACAGGCACACACCACCATACCCAGCTAATTTTTCTATTTTTTGTAGAGACAGGGTCTTGGTCTTGCTCAGGCTGGTCTCAAACTCCTGGCCTCAAGCAATCCTCCTGCCTCAGCCTCTCAAAGTGCTAAGATTATAGGCGAGAGACACCGTGTCTGGCCTTTACTCATCATTTTCAATATTTCCTTTAGCTTCTTAAACATATGAAATATAGTTATAACAACTGTTTTAATGTCTTTGTCTACTAATTCTATCTTCTGTGTAATTTTTCATCTGTTTCTATTAGTTGATTTTTCTCCTCACTATGGGTAGTATTTTCCTGCTTCTTTGCAGGCCTGATAACTTTTTTTGAATGCCAGATATTGTGCATTTTACCTTTTTGGGACTGGTGCTCTGAGGATTGTTCTTTCTGCTCTTTTCTAGTGGTACTTCCTCCAGCCTCAGGTAGTTTCCTCAAACTCCTATTCTGATCAGTACTCATTTTAGTAGGGGGACTGGAGGGTAGGAAACAGGGGTAAAAGCCCAGGAAGTGAGTATGTTTTACCTCTTGAATTACTCATGTTGTTAGGGTAACAGAATTGGGCCCGGCTAGGATTCTTGGTAGATCTTCAGGAAATAGAACAATGCTCTAAAAGGATTGAAAAAAAAAGATCAAACCTTAAGGGTGGGTCACAGCCAATAGTGAGAAGGGTCAAAACTCAATTCATAAATAAATGACCTAGGAAGTCCCTGGATTGTTCTCTCTACTCTGGAATCTTTTCCTTATTTGCACTGACCAGGTGTTAACTTTATTCCAGGTCTAAAATATTTACCTCCTAAATCTGAAGGTACTGACCTAGTCAACGCTAATCCTGTCTTTCTTAAGGGACCAATTTGATTTCTGTATCTCACTGTTTGAGAGATATGAGTCTGAGAAGTCTAGGAAAAGATTTTTCTGGTACATCTGAAGAGTTATGTGCAACTGCTAAGTCCATATTTTTGGTAACTTACCAGGGATAGATTCCATTGACAACTATGAATATATGATTCCTTAATTTGGAACTTTTAAGGATGAGAGTGTGGGAAAATGTAAGCTGTTCTTGAAATATGATGAATATACCTCTCAAATCAACATACACTTTCGGAGACATTTTTCTTTACGTAAGAGTAAAGAGCAACTATTCAACCCCAGCACATTTTCAAAAAGGGTTTAATAGCAGAAGCTCCAAGTTACCCTATTACTCCATCCACTACACTTACCCCCAAAGTAGTTAGATTTCAGCAAGTCAGAGAAAATAAGCCAAAATGGCTTTCAAAGCAAGAAAAACCCAAGCTTTCTGTTGGGCTTTCTTGTTGGGGACTGTGTTTGTCCTTTAATGCCTGTCTAATTCAGCTGTAGGAAGATGGAGGAAATTGTCGATAGTGTTACCTTGCAGGAGGCATTTGATAGATGCTTTTCTTATCTTGAAGACCAGCTGTTTTCTCTTCAGATATTTCCCAAAGTGAATTTCTACATCCCTTTAAAGAGCTGCAGCTTTTCCATAAGAGAGAAAACTGGTACCAGCTTCTAGAGAACAAAAAGTTTAAATCCTCTAAAATTTACTACATCAGGAGAAAGGAATATGGCCTGCACTTTGAAGTGTTCTTTAGTCCTTACTCCACTTGCTTAGAAACTTTACTCCATCTAAATTTCTCCTCCAAAGCAGATGTCAGTGAGGAAGGAGGGGGACAGCACAAAGACATTTTTCCAGCGGTAATTCCCAGATGTGAGCTGCTCAGGATGATGACGTGTAGCACTGCTGTCAAGTTCCAGGACAGTTATGCTCTGAGTTCTTTTAACACATGCTTTCATATAATATTAGCAAAAGAAGCCTGAATTTAGGAACAGGTGACAAAATTCCACCCTTTCTACCGCTACCTCTCTTCTTATGATAAAATGACCTTATTCTCCCTCATACATGACTTGTGTATGGGTTGTGACTAATTCTAGTCTGTTTAATGGTAGGACAATTAAAATATAACTGGGTTTTAGGTCTTTGTTCTAATGTATTGATCCTAATATTTCAATGAAGGTGGTTATAAGAACAACAAAATATATGTAGCTCTATGCTTCTAAATGATTTGAAGAGGCATTTTTAGAAAAAGTGGTAAAGAAGGCTTGAAAAGAGACTGAGTATGATGTGAGCAGATAGGCTAAGTTGTATGACAGGGAAGGGAATGGCTAGTTTGAACATTTTTGCAGTATGATTTCCAAGTGATATCTTGGTACTTGGGGTTCAAGAGGCTCTGAAGTGGGCATTTTAAACCCAAAAGTTAGAAATGGCCATGGAACATAGCTTGGGAAATTGCTACTTCTACTATGATTAGAAAAACTACATGTGGGAATTCTGATATGGGCTGAAGTGGACAAGGAAGTTGCCTAGAAATAACTGTAAAAGCATGACCTGTGTGTACACCCATGCCAAGTTGAAGTAATATGACTGTGTTCATAATTAATGGCCTACGGGTTCAGTAACATTGCTATAAGGAAAATGGATTCATTACAACAATTTTTTAATTTTAAAAATCTCCTTACTATCTATCTAGGTAATTTAGGTAGCAAAGGGATGTTATTACAGGATGTCAGCTAAGAAGGGTTATGATATTAACAGTTATTAAATGTTAATTAAAATAACACCAAGTAGAACACCTGGGAAATGTGGGCAGAGAGTGGGAAAGGGTACTTAAAGGCAGAGGAGGGAAAACTTTCCCTGGGTTTTGCCCTCAGAGGAGTGGCTGGCTTGGGTCTAGAGGCAACTGCACATGCTAGAAAAAGAAGAGAAGTCAGCAGATACAGAGAAGACTGGGAAGACAGTCATTCATTCCTCTGACCCCACTTGGTCCCCAAGTTTATCAGGTTCCAGTTTGGTCTGCCCTGGGAATAAGGTGAATATGTAATCTTATGGTTTTGAAACTGTCCTTTATAAAGTTAATAAAAGGCCATGAAGTAGGAACTGTGATAGGGGCCTGAATTCTGCAAAGGTATAGAAGTAGTTATATATATAACCAGCCATTGTTCCCTACCTTGCTTTCCTATAAGTGCTTACCACTCAGGAGTCATATAGCTGATGATCAGGAAGATTCTTGGCTTTCTTCATTGCTCCCATAGATAACATCACCCTTGTGAAATCTAAGCCTGGTCTTTGAGATATCTTCCAGACCCTGCATTCTGGTGGACCAAGTGACCAGTGGCCCATACCATGGAACCACCTCAACTGGTCTTGTGACCTGGGAACTGACTCAGCACAAAGAAGACAATTTCTGTTTCCTGACCCTATGAATTCATCCCCAGCCAATCAGCAGACCCAATTCCCTAGCCCTTAGCCCCCCAAACTATCTTTAAAAACCCCGGTTCCCAAATTCTCAGGGAGATAGGTTTGAGAAATTCCTCCCATCTCCTTGCATGGTGCCTGCAATATTAACCTCTTTCTCTGCTGTAACCCCTGCTGTCTCAGTGTATTGGCTTCCTTTTGAGCAGTAGGCAATGAGCTCAGTTGGTGGTAACAGTTTGACTTTTTGATTTCTGACATTTTTAAAGCCTGTGATTCCACTATTAGAGAAAAAAAGGTGTTAAGTTACAAAAGCAACCTACATTTGAGGTTGCTTCCTTTAATATTTGCATTTAAGCAAATATTAAAGGAAGCAAAGCGCAAATATTAAAGGAAGCAACCTCAAATGTAGGTCATTAATCAGTCACCAAGTGTAAAGATTCATAGGCAATACCTATCTTTTTCAATTTTGTTAAAGAAGGCTAGGTACCAAGAAGGCTGGTAGTTCTTTAGATCTGAATTTTAAGAAGGGTTCAGAAAAAGTGGATGCCTCATCATTGTCTACAACTGTGTTTAAAACACATTAGACTGGTATTCTTGATTCCTCCAACCTTATTTCCCTTTACTACCCAGTCTAGACCTGTGATGAATAACTTGTGTCCCACTAGCTTTCCAGTCGAATTTCAGATGCTGCCTTTCAGCTTGGAAAGGTTGTAAGAACTTATTTAATCTGCTGTGGTGGAAATTTTGGGGGCTTACTCTGGCATAATATATTTCTTTGGTTGAAACTTTACCATCCTTTTGTGAATTATAGGCTCCACAAGGAGAGGGACTATATTCTTCAGGCTCACTGTATATCTCCTGTGCCTAACACAGTGTCTGACACATAAAAAGCAGTTAATAAATATTTGCTGGATGAATGAATAAAAGAATACCCTAAAGCAGTGGTCCCCAATCTTTTTGGCACAAGGGGCACCAGGGACCGGTTTCATGGAAGACAATTTTTCCATGTCAGGGGCAGGGGAGTTGGTTTCAGGATGATTCAAGTGCATTACATTTATTGTGCAGTCAGACCACTCTGCTAATGATAATCTGTATTTGCAGCAGCTCCCCAGCACTAGCATCACCATCTCAGCTCTACCTCAGATCATGAGGGCATTAGATTCTCATAAGCAGTGCACAACCTAGATCCCTCGCATGTGCAGTTTAGGGTAGGGTTCATGATCCCTGTGAGAATCTAATGCCACTGCTGATCTGAAAGGAGATGGAGCTTATGCAGTGATCCCAGCAATGGGGAGTGATTATAAATACAGATGAAGCTTCCTTCACTCACCTGTAGCTCACCTCCTGCTGTGTGGCCTGGTTCCACAGACGGGTACTGGTCCTTGGCCTGGGGGTTGGGGACCACAGCCCTAAAGCACTGGAAGACTATAGGATTGGGATGGCCAGAGAGTGAGTGGGGGATAGGAGAAGAAATACACCAGAAAGAGCAAGAACAAAGGCTGAGGTAATCTTAAGGATGATACTTTCTGAGGCCTAAGGTTTCTGAACCAGCTTTATGGGAATTTGTTTACAGAGAAATGGTCAGAGCTAAGAAAGTGGCAGAATTAGAACAGTCTTCAAAGAAGATGGAAGGAACCTGAAGGACAGATTAAGTTGGATGAGGCTGGAGCCAGGGAACTAAGCAGGAGAGACTGGTATAGTCAGTGGCCACGAGAATGGACCAGAGGCGACTCATTAGAGGGACACTGCAGATATAGAATCTATTGTTCTTACAAATGACAGAAGAAAATAACACAAAATAGGTAAATAAAATAAATAAAACAAAAAAGAAAAATAAAAAACAAATAGACGAAGATAACAAAGAGTCAAAGGTGATCCTAAGGTGTCTGGCCTAGGAAATTGCCACAGAAGTAGTGAGGGCAGCAGGAGTGGCAATCACAGAAATAGGGAACACAGGAACCAGACAGGTCACCAAATCACCAGAAAAATTCACACAATAAAAAACTATAGTGGAAAAAAAAGAAAAAAACCAACCAACCAATCAACTAAACAAACAAAACTATAGTGGAGTGTCAAGAACATCCAAACAATTAAATTTTAAGCACTCTACCTATGAGTACATACTGAATAAAGATGATGTAGACTGGATCCTTAAGTTTGATTTTTCCCTTCCTGAATCTCTTCATCCTTACCAGGGGCAGAGTTATGCCTGGCCTCATGGCTCATGGCCTCATAGCTTTGTTTCAGGTGTTAGTAGTTGCTTCAGCCTTGATTATATCTAAGACACTCAGTAATTAGTGTAAACTATAAGGACATGAGAAACAAGAGAAGGCTCTTTTTTATTGAGCTTTGCCTGCATAGACTCTTGAGATCTGCCACATGAGCCTGCTTTGATTAACTCCACAATGAACTCTTTCCTGTCATTTCCTCTGCCTGGGCTATCCTTCCCTCATTTTTCTCAGAACTAAGTCTTACTCATCCTTCAGTTTTCAGTTTAAAAGTTATTTCCTCAGCAATCCCACATCTGAGGGATTTGAGTGAGGCACACAATTCAAAGAAATACTAATTATTATACACAATAACAAACCCAAGTCAAAATGTCCTATTAATCATTCCTTGCAAACAATAGTATTACTAATAATGAGTTGACATTGACAAGGCATACACATAAATGATATTAAAAAGAACAGCTCCTCTTCAAGGGACTTCAAGGGCCATGATTGAGAAGTAAGACATGAAAGTCTGAAAGAGGAGACATTTGGGGAAAGACTTAGTTTTTCCTTTTCTAGTCTCCTTATAAAGTTTGCCTTTTGTTTTCAAATTCTCTCTTGTGGCTCGCTCTCTCCCTTTTTTCTTTCCTTTTGTCTATTTGCTCCCTTCCCTTGTCTTAGTGATATTAAACATGCCCCACCAAATTCTAACCACATTTTTTCCTTTCCTGGCAATCAGATCCAAATAGCCCAGGGAAGAGACATGTTTTTCTCAAATGTTGATACAACTACTACCCAACTAACTCCTATGACCTGGAAATACCTCCTAGAAGAAAAAGGTACTCTAGGGCTCACATCCAGGGATCATTGTAGGCAACTCAATAAATAATAGCCACTGTTATTCTCAGTAACAAATATCTGCCTCCCACTCCCACCTATAGACATAAAAATATCTTTTGGGGATAGCAAGAGCAATAAATAACAAGTGTACAGCTCTTTAAAAATACTTTTCATTCATGATCTCATTTAATTCTTTTAACAAACCTGTGAGATAGATATTATCATCCTCATTTTACATATAAGGAAACAAGTTAAGAGAGATAAAGTGTCTTTCCCAAGTTATTCATCTAGTAATTGCCAGAACTAAGGCTCCAAGTAAGTCCCAACTCCATATTTTGCAGGTTTTTTTTTTTTTTACCCCACCAAAAATAAATCTCCATAACAAGAATAGAAAGAGTGACAAGTAAAGGAACAGGATCTAAACCTAGGGAGCCTTATTATATAATAAATCCATAATGTAGGTGAAGAATCCTTCATGGAACTTCTTACTGCCTCATTCCACCTACCTTTCTCCCCCTTCAAAGCAAATGTACATAAACATCTTGTATTGCAGAATTTGTCCTAGTGGGAAGAGTCATCAACTGCTCATAAGCTACTCTATCCAGAGGTGATTTATATCTAATCAGGTAGCAGTCTGAGAGTAGACTCTCTAATTCAGACCCTAAGCATTCCTTGCCTGGATAATTCTAAAAGCCTTGGCTGGGCGCGGTGGCTCACGCCTGTAATCCTAGGACTCTGTGAGGCCGAGGTGGAAGGATCACTTGAGCTAAGGAGTTCAAGACCAGCCTGAGCAAGAGTGAGATCCCCGTCTCTACTAAAAAATAGAAAGAAATTAGCCGGACAACTAAAAATATATGTAGAAAAAATTAGCCGGGCATGGTGGCGCATGCCTGTAGTCCCAGCTACTCGGGAGGCTGAGGTAGAAAGATTGCTTGAGCCTACGAGTTTGAGGTTGCTGTGAGCTAGGCTAATGCCACGGCACTCTAGCTCGGGCAACAGAGTGAGACTCTGTCTCAAAAAAAAATAAAAAATAAAAGTCTCTAACAAGCCTCAAGTGGAAAAAAAGTTTTTCTTTCTTCTGGGAAAAGACTCTAATTAACCTTCTTGGGTCATATGCCTGCTCCTTGAACCAATTACTGTTGCCACAGGAATGAGGGACTATGATTGTCGAGGCCTGAGACAAATTCTTCATGCTGCCCTTCCTCCCTTCCCAGCCACACACACACATACTTTGGTTAGTGGTGGTGGGTGGTAGGATCTTCCCAGACAAGTTTATTAGCTACAACACATGTTAAAGTGAGTGCTGACAAAGACTTGTACACAAATGTTTATAGCACCTTTATATAGCCAGAAACTGGAAACTACCCAAATGTCCATCAATAGTTGACTAGATAAATAAAGTATATTATATAAATCTAATAAAACTTTAATAATAAAAAAGAATAAAGTGTTATATAAAACAAGATGGGTGGACCTCAAAAACATAATGCATGGATGAAAGAACTCAGACACAAGAGAATATAATACATGATTCCATTTAATTGAAACTTTAGAAAAGACAAATATAATTTATAGTGACAGAAATCTATAATGGTTGCCTGGGTGGGTGTGTAGGGGATGGCATAGACTAAGAAGCGGCACAAGAAAGGTTTTAAGGGAATGGTAAAATTCTACAGATTGATTGCATAAATATGCACAATTACTATGTGCCAACTAAAAATACAAGAAAAAATTCTATAGATTTGAGAGGCGGTGGTTACACAGGTGTATAAATTTGTCAAAACTCACCAAGATATACACTTGTAATGCATGCATTTGATTGTATATAAATTATGCCTTGATAAAGGTGATTTTAAAACATATCTATATAGTGAGTGCTGAGATGCTGTGATAATAATCATAATATTGATCTTTCAGGATAAAGCCCAAACCCTCTTTAGTTGGACTTCTATCTGGCCCATGGGGGACTTCTGTAGTCCCATCTCTCACTGTGCCCCTCTCCTATACTATACTTTGGTATCTCAAATTAACTTCAATTCCCTAAAAATTCCAAGCTGTTTCCCTGCCTCTGAGTCTTTACACATGCTGCTCCCTCTGCCCATCATAGTCCACCAGGCAAAGAACTCTTAGGACTCAGCTCAAGCATCATTTGTGCTACCTTTCTAGAATCCTTTAGGTAGAATGTACTAACCGCTTCTTTTCTCTGCACCAAACCCTTGTGAACAAAAGTTCTCTTAAAAGGAATTTAGAGGGAAGACACTTTATTCCTGTGAACAGTTTGCAAATCAGGGAGACACATCCTTTGGTATAAAATAACTTTATTCCAAAGAACAAAGGGAGGGTTTGTCTTGTTTTGTTTTTTTTTTTTTTTTTTTTTGAGACAGAGTCTCACTCTGTCACCAGGGCTAGAGTGCCTGTGGTGTCAGCCTAGCTCACAGAAACCTCAAACTCCTGGGCTCAAGTGATCCTCCTGCCTCAGCCTCCCCAGTAGCTGGGACTACAGGTGCACACTACCACACCTGGCTAATTTTTTCTATTTGTAGTAGAGACGGGGTTCTCGCTCTTGCTCAGGCTGGTCTGGAACTCCTGACCTCAAGTGATTCTCCTGCCTCGATTCTCCTGCTTTGGCCTCCCAAAGTACTGGAATTACAGGCTGGGACTATTTGTTCTCTGGCTGTGACATCAGAGTTTCAGAGGAGAGCTATAATCTGAGACAGCACAATCCACCAACACTTTGCAGTTCTTAAGCATTGAAAATATTATACTAAAATGCTTTTTAAAATTATGAACAGCTTTCCTGCTTTTCATAAACCCAGATATATTTCAAGGGAAATATATGTATCATATGGATTAAACCCATATGTGTTTCAAGGGAAATTTAATTCCTGTTTGGGTCATTCACACTCAATCCATCACGGTTTTACTTTTAAGAGCTATTTGATGTTCAAAAAGTCATTAGAACTCCCATAATGCCCATTTCTGAAAAAAAAGATGTGGGTAAAATTAAGCAAAACCAAATGTCAACAAAATCCTCAAGGATTTAGCAGAATCTTAATGAGGAAAGCTATGCTACACTGTTTTTACTTGTCAGACTCCAAGTAAGTCTGTATTGACTGGAGAGGCCCTCATATCTTTATTACATATTTCATACATATGTAAGAAATATTACATATTTCTTCCAAGGGATTGTGAAAAAATGAGATAAGAAGTAGTTTGACGGGTACAGAAAAGTTTGGCATTCTGTTTCCAGCAATATTTCGGTCTAGATTTTCTGAAAACCCTCTGCTACAAAACACCTATAATTGCTGAATAAAATACCATAAATATTATTTTAAATGCATATTGAGCTCCTAAGAAAGTGAAAGTCCAGGATATAATCCCTGCACCCCTCCCCTGCCCAGTCCAGTGACAAAAAATAAAGAGGGAGCTAAAATTAGAGGATAAACATGAACTGACCCAATAGATGGGGGAGTGGAGGAGGTTGCTTATCTCAGTAATCAAGGACCTGGTGTATTGATAGACACACAGGGAGAGAAAATGAAGCAGAGAATTAGAACTCACATGCCCAGGAAAAACTTGGACCTTCAGTAAAAAAATGAATTAGAGTTTTTCCACCATTGTAGAGAAATAACAAGGAAGTACACTTTGCTATGCATGAACAAAGTCCTCCTCAAGAATTCATAAGCATAAGCCCACCCTCAGGTGGGTTTGAGGATCATATTTACACTAATTACATGTTTTTGGAAGCTTCAAGCCAAAAAAAAAAAAAAATAAAGTAAAACATTGGTCCTACATCGAGGCAGTTGACAAGAGCAAATACTAAACCTCACTGGAAAGACGTAACCTCAACCCAGATCACACAAAATTCACAAAGAGAAAGCCCTGACAAAGATGAGCTCTTAAAAATTACAAAATAAAACTTAAAAATTACATAATGTGCAATGAAAATTTCACAATAAGAGTCACCCCATGAGCTCATCAATAGACAACCATTAAGAAAGTGATGAAAAGGCAAGCCACAGACTAGCAGAAAACAGTCACAACACATATTTATCAAAGGACTTGTATCCAGAATATACAAAGAACTCCTACTAATCCATAAAAAAGGGACAACAATGCAATTAAAAATCTGGGAAAATAGTTTAAGCAAATACATGACCAAAGATATCCAAATGGCAAAAAAACACATGAAAAGATGTTCAACATCATTACTTATCTAGGAAATGCAAGTTAAAACCAAAATAAGACACCACTACACATTCACCAGGTTGGCTACAATTAAAAGACTGACAACACCAAGTGTTGATGAATATGTGGAGAATTTATATCTAGAATACATAAAAAACTCTTACAACTCAACAATAAGAAGGCAACTCAATTAAGATATGGGCAAAACAACTAAACATTTCACAACAGAAGATATATGAATGGCCAAAAGAACACAAGAAAAGATACTCTACTAGTCATCAGGGAAATGTAAATTAAAACCACAATAAGATATCATTTCACGCTCATTAGAATAGTTAAATATGGCCAGGGTGACAGTAAGTCAGTTTGGCCAACAACACTTTAAGAAAATCCTTGGTGTGAAAAATGAAGGAAAGGTACCGGTTTGCTGAAAGTTAGAGACTATATAACTGGAACTACAGGGTCTTTCCTTACAAATCTCAACTGTTGAACAGTAAATTGATTGATTTGGGACTAAGGAGGGATCAAAAGCAGCGAAAAGTATGGAATCTGATAACCATGTAACTCTAGGAATTGGAAGCAGGTAGGGATTAGGGAGGGGTATCAGATCCCAGACTTAAAATATTCCTTTATTTGCTGATTATGGAACTAGGCTGAACAATGGTAGAGAAAAGGGAGTAAATGTTTGTGCATAGGCTGTGTAATTTATTCCTTGCTTCAGATACTTGGGATGGGATTTTAAATATTCAGCTACTGTGGTAGACATTACTGTTCACCAATATACCAGCTTCTCTCCCTGTCATAGCCCTCTCTGCAGGAGGATTATGTATTCTGCCCTGTTGAACTCAAGGGTAGCCATGTATATTCATCATCTATAGCTGTGTAACACATTACTCTAAACCTTAGCAGCTAAAAACAGTAAATATTTATTATTTCACAGTTTCTGTGGTTCAAGAATTTGGGAGTAGTTTAGCTAGGTCATTCTGGCTCAGAGTCTCTTATGAGGTTGCACTGAAGATACTGGCTGGGATTTCAGTCATCTGAAAGCTTAAATGGAGTAGGAAGATCCTCTTCCAAGAGGGCTCATTGACAGGGCTGTTGGCAGGAGATCTCAGTTCCTGACTGGCTTTTGGTAAGGGCCTAAGTTTCTCACTGCATGAGTCTAACCACAGGGCTACTCGAGTGTTCGCATGACATGGCAGCTGGCTTCCTCCAGAGTTAGTGATACAAGAGACACAGCAAGGAGGAAGCTGAAATGCCTTTTATGACCTTGTCTTGGAAGTCACACATCATCACTTCAGCCATATTCTATTTGTCAGAAGTGACTGAGTCCAGTCCACGGTGAGGGGAATTAGGCTCCACTTTCCAAAAGGAGGAATGTCAAAGAATTTGTGGACATATTTTGAAAACTACCACATCATGTGATTTGCGTTGACCAATAAAATTGGTGACGTGTGACTTCTGAGCAGAAGCTTTAAGAGCCAGTGTGTGGTGTGCCTTTCTCTTTTCCTTCTTCCACAGACAGGCAATGTTTCAGAGAGAAGGCCTGGAATTCTGGAGTAAAAGTGATATGGAACAGAGCTGCAGCCAGCCTGCAATGGGCAGGTAGTGTGAATGAGAAATAAACCATTGTTGCTACAAGTCATTGGGATTTGAGTACTGTTTGTCACCATGGCATAATTAGCTTACCATGACTAATATAGCCACTTTCTTTTGACAACTGCCAAGTATGCTAGGCATAGTATAAGGTAGCTAGCAAGTATCATTCCATTCAATATTTACAATGGTGGTAGGTATTATTATCCTTACTTTATAGATAAAAAGCAAAAGCACAGAAAAGTTACACAGAAAAGTAATGGAGCTGTCAAGATAACTTTTTCCCCACATTGCACTTCATTTCTCCAAACTTTCAATCTGTCCAGAAACAGCTTCTTTAGAGTTCAAAACAAATAAAAACAAAAAACATTATAGAATCAGAGTCCTGAGATTGGAAGAGATTTTAAAGATCATTTAATATAAATCCTGAGTTTAACATCCTTGTCAAATGTACGGCCTCTGATTGAAACAGCATCTGTGATTAAAAAAAAAAACAAACAACTAATTACCAACCGGACACCTGTAGTCCCAGCTACTCAGGAGGCTGAGGTGGGAGGATGACTTGAGCCCAGGAGTTTGATTGTAACCTGGGCAATACAGTAAGATGCTGTCTCTTAAAAAAAAAAATTCCTTATATTCAGCTGAATCTTCAGTTACTACAAAATTTACCCACTGGTCATGATCTTGGGGCCACACAGAGAAAGTCTAAATACTTTTATAATTGACTGGCTTTCAGATAGTTTGAGACAATTAAAAAATTGTTGCCTACTACTATCATTTGATCTTCTCTTTCTCTAAGCTAATCAGCTTACATCCTTCCATTTCTTCTAATATTTCTAACATGATTCCCTTTGCCCAGTCTGTTTTTTCTTTTTATTGATAGCACTTTTCACCTTCTAACAAACTGTATTATTTATTATGTTTATCATCTGTCTAGTCTTACAAAAATGTAAGTTCTACAAGGACAGGGGTCTTTCTTTTGTTCACTGACTTATCTCAATGTCAAGAACGGTACCTGGCACATAATAAATGCTCAATAATATTTATTGAATGTTGATTCTACTCCCTATTCTCTCCCTTGAAAGTGTTCCAGTTTATCTACAAATTTTATAAAGATGATATTCCAAGCAAGGTCTGATAAGCATAGGTTGTTTCTTACTAGTTCTCTCAGAAGTTAACCACGTTTCTAAGCTCTCATTGAAGTTTCCAATAAATCCACTGATTGTGACCAATATCCTCATGCCATCTCCTGGCTGCCATTTGTTCTAAGTTGTGACAAATCACCAGAGATAGGCTTGTCCTACCTATTCTATCGAAAATGTCCACATTCTCTTGGGTCTCTTTTTATCACCCTTATCCCTTCAAAATCACACTATGTCTGTTCTATTGTTACTCCTTTAGGGTTCTAATAATGTTTTTTGTGCTTTCCCTCCTAGGTAAAATTTGTGTATTTTAATGAACAACTTGATCCCAGATAGTTAAACTAATGGTGAGAATTTTAGGAAATAGGGCAAGTACAATTACTTCCTCAGTAATGAGGAATATATTACTGGGTGGCCATGCCACCCTTGAAGAGACAACATTGTTCCTGCCTGACATTCACAATCACTCTCGGGGAGCATGAATAAAAGTTTATAAAGCCGTTGCTAAGCTTCATATAGTGCATCTTTATGAAACAGATTCTCTATTTATTGAGTAAAACAATGTAAATTTTAAAAAACTAACCAATAAAGAAACAAAGGCAAAACTTTTTTTCTTAGCCTTTAACATTCAGGAAGGGGATCTGCTCTTTCTCCAAAAACAACTGTGTTAATTTAATACACCTGCAAAAGGAACAAAAGGCTAGAAAAATCTGTGTTCTGTTCACTAACACCCCTTAATAATTATTATGATTGGGACAATATTTATGGCCTTACTTGGGGTTATACCAAGAAGCAGAGTAAGGACAAAACAACATAAAAATGAAGTTAATGTGGTGGTGTCAAAAGAAGAAATGACTAGAAATCCGAAGTGCTGGAATCTAGTACCTGCTTCGCTACTATCTAGATGCACGACATGAGCAAACTGCTTCGCCTCTCTGAATCTCAATTTCTTTATCTGTAAAATGTTGGAAAATGACTTAGAAAGGCTTTTTAGCTTTATAATGTTAGGTTTAATTTTAACACAAAAAGGTATACACAAGTTTCTAGTATTGGAGTGATGGGCTGGTAAATGTTTGATAATCATATAAATGTTTAATAATAACTGGCTCTCTGGGGGAAAAGTTCTGTTTTGCTGAGTAACAAGACAGTGGTGTAAATACTTCCACCATGGTCAGTTTTCAAGCTACCAATGATTTAACAGCCTGTTAGTAAAATTCCTGAAAATTTAACCATCAGCATTCAAAAGCAAGTACGAGTAGACTGCAGCACACCACTAGATAGGACTCTATTTATTCATGTGACCATTCATTCACTCAACAAGCAATTATTGAGCATTTGCTATGTGCAAGGCACTAAACTAAATGGAATACAGAAAGATGTGTAAGTCCTACTTCTTGTCTCCAAGGGGTTTAGAATCAAGTAAACAGAAAATGAATACAGACAACTCTAATGCTAAAGAAAACATGACAAATAATATAAAGAAGGCATTACATAAAGTACTATAAAAGTTAAGACGAGAAAGAGACTATTTCTTACTGAGGTCATGTAGGTAGAAAGGACCTTAGGGAAGGAAAAGGGAAGATTTCTCAAAAATAATAAGGATATTTAGGCTGGGCGTGGTGGCTCACGCCTGTAATCCTAGCACTCTGGGAGGCCGAGGCGGGTGGATCGCTCAAGGTCAGGAGTTTGAGACCAGCAAGAGCGAGACCCCGTCTCTACTAAAAAAAATAGAAAGAAATTATCTGGACAGCTAAAAATATATATATAGAAAAAATTAGCCGGGCATGGTGGCGCATGCCTGTAGTCCCAGCTGCTCGGGAGGCTGAGGCAGGAGGATCGCTTGAGCCCAGGAGTTTGAGGTTGCTGTGAGCTAGGCTGACGCCACAGCACTCACTCTAGCCAGGGCAACAGAGTGAGAGTCTGTCTCAAAAAAAAATAATAATAATAATAATAAGGATATTTAAAGGTATTTTTTGTTTAGAAAAATTATCCAGTAGAAGAAAAGTAACATTGTATGTTGGAAAACCAGGAAGCTGAGAAGAAATACTTAGAGGAAACTAGAAATAAAGAGGCCAAGAGGTGATTACACATGTGGGAGAACAATAAAAGTCACTGGGAAAAATGCCTCCACCAGGAAGAACAATCTTAAACTGGAATGAGTTTAACACCATTAAAAAGGAATTGAAGTACGATTTAGGAAGGAAGATATTAATAGTAAGGGAGCCTTTGATCATTTCAAAGGAGACCAGTTTTTATAGTTTATAGTTTAGGGTTCTTAAAGATTTTACCAATGAGATTGTGGATTTACTGCTAGTAATCTCCAGAAAATCAAAGGGAATAAGGTGTCTAGAGATACGTAAAGATGGCCGCAATTTGTTTTTAAGAGATGGGGTCTCACTCTGTTACCCAGACTGGAGTGCAGTGATGCCATCATAGCTCACTGATGTCTGGTACTCCTGGGCTCAAGGGATCCTCCTGCCTCAGCCTCCTGAGTAGCTGGAAATACAGGCATGGGCCACCACATCCAGCTAATTTTTATTTTTTTATTTTTATTTTTTCATAGATGGGGTCTCACTATGTTGCTCAGGCTGGTCTTGAACTCCTGGCCTCAAGCAATCCTCCCATTTCAGCCTTTCAAGCCACTGGGATTACAGGCGTGAGTTATGGTAACTTGTCCAAATTTTTACATGTAGGGAAAAAGTGATTTCCAGAAATGATAGACCAGTTGGTGACTTCAATTCCTTGCAATATTCTAAAATTAAACAGATGGTTTGCGAACACTTGGAGAAAGGCGAAATAGAGAACTGAGCATGAGTTCACTAAAACAAGTCACACCAAATGAATCACATTTTTCATGGATATGGCTGGTGAAAAGTTAGATGAAGTACATCCTCCCTTAGGTATGATGTATACTGATTTTGAGATTCATATTTGACAGATATCTCATGGTAACAGCATGGATACAAAGGAGAAATACAAAGGAGAAATAAAATTAGTTGAAGTAGTAGTTGCCTGCATAGTTGTTGAGGGAACACCAGTGTGAAATTAGACAAAGGTCTGTAGTAATAGGTCACACTTGGCCTTGCCACTTCAACATTTTTATCAACAAACTAGAGCCGGGCGTGGTGGCTCACACCTGTAATCCTAGCACTCTGGGAGGCCGAGGCAGGAAGATTGCTTGAGGCCAAGAGTTCAAGACCAGCCTGAGCAAGAGCGAGAATTTATCTCTAAAAAAATTAAAAAATAAATAAAAGAAAAAACAAATTAGAGAAAGTGATATAATCTATGCCTACAAAATTAATATAGTACACTAAAGATAGGAGATATAACTAAAATAGTGAGTAAAAGAACCAGACTGAAAAAAAAAAAAACTTCAAAGGCTGAACTAGCAGTATGATATACTATTATGAAAAGAAAAAAGTCATATTTAAAAGAGGTATAATATCTAGTAATTGTTCAGATCACTGCTGGAATATGATATTTAATTACTTAATCTCTTTGAGCCCATTTTCTTGTTTGTAAAATAGATAATTTTAGTATGTATTTCACAGGATTGCTTTTTGGGGGTATTCTAGTGTTTTGGATAAAATCTTTCCTTTTGGCTGGGTACAATGCCTCATGCCTATAATCCCAGCACTTTGGGAAGCTGAGGTGGGAAGATCACTTGCGCCCAGAAGTCTGAGACCACTCTGGACAACACAGTGAGACCCCTCATCTCTACAAAAAATAAGAAAAATTAGCCAAGCATGGTGGTGCACACCTATAGTCCCAGCTACTTGGAAGGCCAAGGCAAGAGGATCACTTGAGCTCAGGAGTTTGAGGCTGAAGTTGAAATTTCCCCCTATAAAATTAATAAAGGGCTGCAAGGTGGGAACTGTGGTAGGGGCCTGAACTCCACAAAGGTATAGGCGTAGTTACAAAAATAACCAGCTACTGTTCCCTAGCTTACTTTCCTATAATTGCTTACTGCTTAGGAGTCACATATACCTGATGGGCACAAACTTTGTGACTTCCCTAATCATTTCTATAGATAACATCACTGTTATAAAATCTGGACTAGTCTTTGAGATAGTATTTTCCAGACTCTGTATTTGGGTGGACTGACTGATACCAACCAGACCAGTGGCCATGTTTAGGAACTAACTCAATAGGTCCTCCCACCCTTTTACCTGGTAATTCACTCAGTGCAAGAAGACAATATTCGCTTCCCAACCCTATAAATTCATTCTCAGCCAATCAGCAGACCCAATTCCCTAGCCCTTTGTCTGCCAAACTACCTATAAAAACCCTGGCCCAAAAATTCTCAGGGAGACAGATTTGAGAAATTCCTCCCGTCTCCTCACTCAGCACCCTGCGATATTAAACTCTTTCTCTGCTGCAGCCCCTGCTGTCTCAGTGTATCAGCTTACTTCTGTGCAATAGGCAATATAACTTGATTGGGCAGTAACACAGTGAGCTATGATTGTACCACTGCACTCCAGCCTGGGCAGCAGAGCAAGACATTGCCTCAAAAAAAAAAAAAAAAATCTTTCCTTTTTATAAAAATATAAATCATTAAAGAACTCTATCTTTGGGAAGAAAACAGACTTTTGTTTTTACTTTACTCTTTAGTTTCAACTTAATCCTAAATTTAACAATGAAAATGAAATTTTCCTAGAGCATATGGAACTTTCTGTCTTTTCTAAAAAAGGGAATTACAGGAATATTTAATGACAGAATTTCTCCTCACAATATCAGTCAATAAAATTTGGAAACATTTATTTGGTGCTCTTTTTTTTTTTTTTTTTTTTGAGACAGAGTCTCACTCTGTTGCCCGGGCTAGAGTGCCGTGGCGTCAGGCTAGCTCACAGCAACCTCAAACTCCTGGGCTCAAGCAACCCTTCTGCCTCAGCCTCCAGAGTAGCTGGGATTATAGGCATGCAGCACCATGCCTGGCTAATTTTTCTATATATTTTTAGTTGTCTAGCTAATTACTTTCTATTTTTAGTAGAGACGGAGTCTTGCTCTTGCTCAGGCTGGTCTCGAATTCCTGAGCTCAAATGATCCTCCTGCCTCGGCCTCCCAGAGTGCTAGGATTACAGGCGTGAGCCACCGCACCCAGCTGCTCATTTCTAATGGAGAAAACAGTAAAATAGGATATATGGGAAATTTCAGAGGCAAAGATACACAGGCATACCTTGGACATATTGTAGGTTTGGTTCCAGACTACTGCAATAAAACAAATATCACAGTAAGGCAAGTCACACGAATTTTTTTTTGGTATCCCAGTGCACATAGAAGTTATGTTTATAATACTATGCATAGCTTATTAAGTGTGCAATAGCATTATGTCTTAAAAATGTACATACCTTAATTAAAAATACTTTATTGCTAAAAAATGCTAACGATCATCTGGACCTTTAGCAAGTCATCGTCTTTTTGCTAGTGAAAGGTTACTATAAATGTGTGGATTTATTTCTGGGTTCTCTAGTCTGTTCTGTTGGTCTACGTGTCAGTTTTTATGCCAGTACCATGCTGTTTTAGTTACTACAGCTCTGTAGTATAATTTCAAGTCAGCTAATGTGATTTTTCCAGTTTTGTTCTTTTGCTCAGGATGGCTTTGGCTATTCTGGGTCTTTTATGGTTCCATATAAACTTTAGGATTATTTTTTCTATTTCTGTGAAGAATGCCATTGGCATTTTGATAGGGATTGCATTGAATCTGTAGATTGCTTTGGGTAGCATAGACATTTTAACAATACTGATTTTTCCAATCCATGAGCATGGAATTTCTTTCCAGTTCTTTGTGTTCTCTTCAATTTCTTTCATCAATGTTTTACAGTTTTCATTATAGAGATCTTCTACTTCTCTAGGTATTTTATTTTATTTGTAGCTATGGTAAATGGAATTACTTTCTTGGTTTCTTTTTCAGATTGCTTACTGTTGGCATGTAGTAATGCTAGTGATTTTTGTATGTTGATTTTGTATCCTGAAACTTTACTGAATTTATTTATCAGTTCTATTAATAATAGTTCTTTTGTGGAGTCTTTAGGTTTCTCTAGATATAGGATCATATCATCTGCAAACAAAGATAATTTGACTTTTTCCTTTCCAATTTGGATGCCTTTTATTTCTTTCTTGTCTGATTACCCTAGTAGAACTTTCAGTATTATGTTGAATAACAGTGGTGAAAGTAGCATTTTTGTCTTCTTCCAGATCTTAAAGGAAAAGCTTTCAGTTTTTCCCCATTCAACCTGATACTAGCTGTGGGTCTGTCATACATGGCTTTTATTGTGTTAAGGTAAGTTCTTTCTATACCCAGTTTTGTGAGTTTTCATCGTGAAGGGATGTTGAATTTTATCGAATGTTTTTTCAGTATCAACTGAAATGATCTTATTATTTTTGTCCTTCATTTTGATCATATGATGTATCACACTGATTGATTTACATATGTTGAACCATCTTTGCATCCCTGGGATGAATCCCACTTGATCATGATGAATAACCTTTTTAATGTGTTATTAAATTTGGTTTGCTAGTATTTTCTTGAGGATTTTTGCCTCTATGTTGATCAGAGAGATTAGCCTATTGTATTTTGCTGTTGTTGTGTCTTTGTCTGGCTTTGGTATCAGGGTGATACCGACCTTGTAGAATGAGTTTAGGGGTATTCTCTCCTCAATTTTTTGGAATAGTTTAAGTAGGATTGGTATTTGTTCTTCTTTGAATGCTTGGTAGAATTCAGCAGTGAAGCTATCGGTTCTTGGGCTTTTCTTTGGTGAGAGACTCCTTTTTTTTTGTTTTGAGACAGTGTCTCTCTCTGTTGCCTGGGCTAGAGTGGCATCATCATAGCTCACTGGAACCTTAGACTCCTAGGCTCAAGTGATCCTCCTGCCTCAATCTACGAAGTAGCTGGGACTACAGGCGTGCACCACCATGCCCAGATAATTTTTCTATTTTTTGTAGAGACAGGGTCTTGCTCTTGCTCAGGCTGGTCTTGAACTCCTGGCCTCAAGCAATCCTCCCTCCTCAGCCTCCCAAACTGCTAGGATTATAGGCATGAGTCAGCCACTGCTCAGCCATGATGGAAGACTTTTTATTACTGCTTCTATCTCATTATTTATTATTGATTTATTCAGATTTCAGATTTCTTCCTGGTTTAATCTTGGTAGGTTGTTTGTGTCTAGGAATTTATCCATTTCTTCTAGGTTTTCCAATTTGTTGGTATATAGTTGCTCATATAGTTGCTGTGGATTTCTGCAGTATCGGTTAGAATGTCTCCTTTTTGATCTCTCATTTTATTTATTTGGGTCTTCTCTCTTTTTTTCTTAGTTAATCTGGCTAAAGGTGGGTCGATTTCGTGTATCTTCAAAAAAATCCCAACTTTTCATTTTGTTGATCTTTTGTATTTTTTTATTTCAACTTCATTTATTTCTGCTCTGATCTTTATTATTTCTTTTCTTCTACTAATTTTGGGTTTGGTTTGCTCTTGTTTTTCCAGTTCTTTGAGATGCATCATTAGCTTGTTTACTTGAAGGCTTTCTACTTTTATGACGTAGGCACTTACTGCTATAAACTTTCCTCTTATTACTATTTTTACTGTATCCCGTAGTTTTTGATAAGTATAATTCTTATTGTTTAATAGAGGTTGCTGAATAATCCCTAATAAGTACACTGGAGCATATTTACTATTGAGAGGGATTTAGTACGAAGCAGTTCTTTTTTGACATTATACACTGTAGCTGAGCTTCTGTAGTAATCAGCAGAAGTGGGAGGGCCAACACAATATTATGGCTAAGGTCACAGAGCCAAAGTAATAGAAAGGGGACTAAACCCTACATCTCCTAATTGCATATATAAGACAGTCTCATGACATTCACCTTGAGGACAACATCTTATTGAAGTTCCAGAATATCTACGGCGTTCATTTAATTCATAATAAAAAAAATCAGCCAGTAAAACTGATTAGAACTCAGGGAAAAGAACACTATAGCATTCTACCTTATTTCTCTCACATTGGGGATGGCAGCACCTATGACGCCCTGAACTAAATGTGATACCTCAAAGAAAAGACCAAGATAGTTAGGGCCTTATTCTTCTTAAATATCTGTGGTTGTTACTTTCTAATATGCCTCCAGGATGAATTTTCTATAAAGAAAATTTATATCATAGGTCTGGGTGGACGCTAAAGACTTCCTTTTCTTTCCTTCTTTCTTCTTTTCTTCCTTTCTTGTGCATGCACTCTCTCTCCCCCTCTCTCTTTCTTTCTTTGATATTTTATGTTTATCAATGTAATACTTGTAAATACTTTAAAAAATCATATGGTTAAAAATAGTGGCATGGAACTAAAAGGCTCATAACAAAAAATATCTAGAGTATATTTTGCCACACATACATACACACACAGAGACAAAATCTAAAACAAAAAGAAAAAGAAGGAAAAAAAAGAAAAAAGCAGTGGCCTCCCCAAAGCCTGGGACACCCTTCGAGACTCTTTACTTGCTTCTTTTCATGTTTATCAACATTTTCCCAAATAAAACATTTATACTGCTATTTATTAACTTACGGATTTTAAACAGTACCTAATATGAAAGATGAGAATTCAATACCTTATACTTTCCCTCCCTCCAGCTTCCCAATATTGTTATTAGTATATCGCAACTTTTTTTTATTAAATCAATGTTTCATGTTAACCATATTATGACTTTACAAATGTGGTTTACTTCTGGATCAATTAGTTATATTATGATTACATTTCCTTCTTATACAATTTTTGCTCTTCTTGGAATTAATAATTGCCTTTGGTTTTTGTTTGCCGAATTTTCTATATCATCACTAATTCTTGCCAACATTATCACTAATACTTTCCAACAGAAATGTAAAAATGTCTGAACTATTTTCAACATAGTCAAACATGTCACAATCTCTATCAGGTTCACTGGAAACAATCCCTGGGAGCACTTCTTTCCCAGTCTCTCTAAGTCTGCACATAGCTGTCATCTTGGGACTTCCTCTTGATTCTTTCCTAGGTTTATTCCACTTCCTAAAACCTATTTTTTAAAATTCTTTATAGAGATGGGGTCTTGCTATATTGCCCAGGCTGGTCTCAGACTCCTGGCCTCAAGTGATCCCCTGCCTTGGCTTCCCAAAGTGCTGGGATTACAGGCATGAGCCACCATGGTTGGCATATTTTTTCTTTTCTTTTCTTTTCTTTTTTAGAGACAGGGTCTTGCTCTGTCACCCAGGCTGGCATGCAGTGGCCTGATCACAGCTCACTGCAGCCTCGAACTCCTGGGCTCAAGCAGTCCGCCCACCTTGGCCTCCCAAAGTGCTGGGATTATAGGCTTTGAGCTATTGCACCCTGCCATTGATTTTTATATCCATACATAATTGTACATATTTATGAGGTACATGTGACATTTTGTTACATCCATAGAATGTGTAATGAAAAAGTCAGGGTATTCAGTATATCTATCCCTTCAAGCATTTATCATTTCTATGTGTTGGGAACATTTCAAGTCCTCTCTTCTAGCTATTTTAAAATATATAATATGAATACATTGTTGTTAACTATAGTCACCCTACTGCCTGCTAGTGAACATTAGAACTTATTCCTTTTATCTAACGGTTTGTACCCATTAACCAATCTCTCTTCATCCCCGCACACACACACACACACACACACACACACACACACCCTTTGCAGTCTCTGGTAACTATCATTCTACAGTCTACCTCCATGAGATCAACTTTTTTTTTTTTTTTAGCTTCCACATATGAGTGACAACATGTGATATTTGTCCTTCTGTGTCTGGCTTATTTCACTTAACATAATGACATCCAGTTCTATCCATGTTGCTGCAAATGACATGATTTCACCTTTTTATGGCTGCATTGTAATCCATTGTGTAAATATACCACATTTCCTTTATCCATTCATTCACTATTGTGAGTAGTGCTGCGATAAAGTTGGGGGTGCAGGTATCCCTTTGATACATTGACTTCCTTTCCTTTGGATAAACCCTCAGTAGTGGGATTGCTGGATTATAGCATAGTTCTATGTTTAATCTTTTGACAAATCTCCATACTGTTTTCCATAATGGCTGTACTAATTTACATTCCCACATTCCCACCAACAATCAGTGTATGACTTCCCTTTTCTCTGCATTCTCATCAGCATCTGTTATTTTGTGTCTTTTTGATAATAGCCATTCTAACTGGGGTAAGATGATAGCCCATTGTGGTTTTGATATGTATTTCCCTGATGACTAGTGTCATCCAACATTTTTTCATATACCTGCCAGCCATTTGTGTGCCTTCTTTTGAGAAATGTCTATTGAGATTCTTTGCCCACTTTTTGAGGGGCTGTTTGCTTTTTTGCCGTTATTTTAGTTCCTTTTATATTTTGGATGTTAGTCCCTTGTCAGATGCACAGTTTGCAAATATTTTCTCCCATTCAACAGAGTGTCTCTTCACTGTTGATTGCTTCCCTTGCCGTGCAGAAGCCTTTTAGTTTAATATAGTCCCGTTTGTCTATTTCTGGTTTTGTTGCCTGTGCTTTCAGGGTCTTAGCCATAACGTTTTTGCCTAGACAGACCACTGTCCTGGAGTGTTTCCCCAATGTTTGTTTGTTTTTTTCCTAGCAATTTTATATTTTCAGGTCTTCCATTTAAGTCTTTACTCCATTTTGAGTTGATTTTTTATATGGTGAGATAGGGGTCTAATTTCTTTCTTCTCCATATGGATATCCAGTTTTCCCAGCACCATTTATTGAAGAGGGTGCCCTTTCCCCAACATATATTCTTGGCACCTTTGTTGCAAATCAGTTGGCTATAAACACATAGATTTAATTTTGGATTCTCTATTCTGTTCCATTGATCTATATATCTTTTTTATACCAATACCATGCATTTTGGTTAGTATAGCCTTGTAAAATATTTTGAAGTCAGGCAATGTGATGCCTCCAATTTTGTTCTTTTTGTTTGCACAATTGCTTTGGCTACTTGGGCTCTTTTTTGGTTCCATATGAATTTTAGAATTGTTTTTTCTGTCTTTCTTATTTTAGTAGAGCACATCCTCTTGTATTTTCCTGAGAAAAGTTATGTGGGGAGGGGAGTAAATTTTTGATACTTGCATGCCTAAAAATATCTTTTCATCCCTCATACTTGATTGATAATATGACTTACTATAGAATTCTAGGTTGAAAATAATTTTCTCTCAGAATTTTGAAAGCATTGCTTCATTGTCTTCTAGCCACCAATGTTACTATTGAGAAATGTGCTATTGCTATTACCTACTCTTTTACAAGTAATCCATTCCCCTTTCTATGCCTTTTTTTTTTTTTTTTGAGACAGTTTCTTGTTCTTTCACCCCGGCTACAGTGCAGTGGCATCATCATAGCTCACTGCAACCTCAAACTCCCGAGCTCAAGTGATCCTCCTGCCTTAGCCTCCCAAGTAGCTGGGACTACAAGTGCATACACCATCATGCCCTGCTAATTTTTCTATTTATAGTAGAGATGGGTGTCACTCTTGTTCAGGCTGGTTTCAAACTCCTGACCTCAAGCAATCCTGCCTCAGCCTCCCAGAGTGTTAGGATAACAGGCAGGAGCCACCTCACCCAGCCTCCCTGCTACCTCTTTATCTCCTACCACCATGATTTTTTAATCTTCTCTTTATTCCTGTGTTCAGAAATTTCATGATGATGTGCCTTCGTGTTTTGGGTTTTTTTTTTTCCCTTCATTATGCTGGGCACTCAGCAGGCTCTGCTAATCTGGAAACTCATGTCCCTTCAGTTATCAGATATTTTCTTGTAGTTTCTTTGATAATTTCCTTCCCTCCATTTTTTCTCTATTTCTAGAACTATTAATCTAATGTTAGATCTTATAGATTCACCCGCTAATTATCTTTTCTCTTATTTTCCATTCGTCTTGTTTTATTTTCTGTAAGATTTCCTCAACTTTATAGATTAAGACTTCTGTAAATTATTTATTTTTCTATTATATTTTTAATTTCCCAAAGCTGTTACTTATTCTCAGATTGTTCCATTTTGGGAGCACCTTATCTTTGCTTTATGGATGCAGTATTTTCTACTACCTCTTATAGCAGCAGAACCCAACCTTTTTGGCACCAGGGACAGGCTTCATGGAAGACAATTTTTCCCCGGACTAGGTTTGGGGGTGGTGGCGAATGGTGAGAGATGGGGAGCAGCTGTAGATATAGATGAAGCTTCGCTTGCTTGCCCGCCACCACCTCCTGCTGTGCGGCTGGTTCCTAACAGGCCATAGACTGGTATCGGTCTATAGCCCAGGGGTTGGGGACCTCAGTCTTAAGAGGATGCTTATTGTTTTTTAAATAATATTCTGCTCTCTTTAGTAACTTTCCTTTGAGTTTTTCTTTTCCATTTATATTTGATGCTGCCTTTCTTAGTGAAGGTTTACCTTCAATATCTGGTGATCCTTTGCTGTCCTTTTATATTTAAGAGTGAGTCACTAAATAGGTGTTTGGAAGCTCTGTGTTAACAGGAAGCTTGTCAGTTGGTGGGTCTCATTGTATCCACGATAAAGTGGATATCAAGCTGTTTTCTTGGGGAACCTTCAAGTATCAGTATCAATAGATCTTTCCTTTGGGTTTATTTAATTTTAACTTCCTCCCAAAATTAATTCTCCAATATCCTACCTGGAGAATATAAACCTTGCTGTTAGCACTCTTAGAGCAAAATTCAGCAGGACGGCTGGGTGAGTTTCATCATTCAGCATGTAGATGATTCATCTAATCTCTGTTTTCAGTCTAGTATCCTCCTAACCTCGTCTTCCCAGCTATTATCTTTAGCTGTGCCTGGTATCTCAGAGTCTGGAGCTTCTCTAGTTCAACTGTCACAGAATAAACCTGCAGGGTCTGTCAGAGAAATGGAAGGGAGTTATCTAAGTGAGCAGGATGTGGGAAGAGATCTGGTAGTTTAACTTCCTATGAAGACTTTCAGCTAATCCCCTTCTTTTCAGCCCCTCACATCGCCTCTGCTTCTGTACCATCTGTTCCCTCTAATTCCTGACATTCTAGTGTTCTGCAATATGAACCTGATTGTCTCTTGTTAGTATGTCCCTCTGCAAGCATTTAGAATTGTTTTCTCAGCTCAACTATGGCTTTCCACCTTCCAAAAATGTGTTGATATCATCTGCTACTGTCTTCTCTCTTATTCTCTTCATCCTAGTAGGCTGGTAAACCTAAAAATTTTAACTCACTGTCATTTTAGTAATTTGGGGGAATGAACAGGGATACATATTTGTGTTTAATCTGTCCATGCATAACCAGAAGTGCAAGAATGTCAAGATGTTCACTCTTTGCTCCTATAAAAAAAAAAAAAGTTAGAACCAAAAAATTCAGAGATAAAATTCTGCCCTCATTGGCCAAAGTGGAAAAAGCAGGAGTCTGAGAATTTTATACTGTGTTCGAGTTCTATTCTTATAATTTACTGGTTGTTTGATGTTAGGTAAGTTAAATTTTCTGACAACCTGTTTTCTCATCTCTAAAGTGGTGATAATTGTCCCTATACAGTCTATCTTACTTGTAATGACCAAGATAATTGATATAAATGCATATACATCATATATTATATATCATGAACTCTATTACTAATAGGCATAGTCAAATACATTTTGAAAGGCACTGTAACATAGTAGTAGAAAGAATATAAGCTTCATAGTCACACAGACTTGGGCTTGAATTCTCTGTCATTTATTGTGTTTTCTTGGATAAGTGACTTAAACTTTCTGAGTTTTATTTTCCCCATTTATAAAATGGGTATAATATTATTAACTTGACAAGACTGTTGTATTAAAAGAGATAAGGCATGTAACCTATCTGCTACAGGGCCTGACACTTACTAGGTACTCAATAGATGTTAATTCTTCCTCTTATCCTCCTAATTTGGGACCAGCTTTCTTACACTAACATGAGAATCCTGAGCTTGTATTTCCTCAGTAAATGCTAAACCACATTGATAATTAGCATCTTAGATCATCAACAATCCTCATAAAGGCTATTTATTTGCTGTTTTCCCGGAACCAAATTATAAGGTGAACAGCCCAAATTGAAAGGGTTCAGCATACCAAATCCCTTGAAGTGGTAACAGGTTACTACTGAGGCATCTTTAAGAACGTTTTGGTATGACATAAGACGCGAAACTTGTAATGAATATTAAGAGATGAGGGACACTAGAATACCAGGAAAAACTACTACTTAAAAAATTATCTTAATAGTTGTTTTTTGTTGTTGTTTTTATTTGATCCTCATACAAATCCAGAGCTTGCAGGCTTTATGACCCCATTTGAAGATGATGAAACAAATGAGCAAATTGTTTGAGATTCATCAGTCATCAAGAACCACCAAAAACTCCAACCTTGGTTTTTGACTCCCAATTCAGTGCTCTTTTTTAAAAATTTATGATAAAATACATATACCATAAAATTTACCATCTCAACCATTTTTTAAGTGTAAAGTTAAGTACATTCACATTGTTGTGCAACCAGCTCCCAGAACTCTTTTCATTTTGCAAAACTGAAACCCTACCCATTAAACAACTCCTTTCCCTTCCTCCTAGCCCCTGGCAACCACCATTCTACTTTCTGTTTCTATGAATTTGACCACTCTAGGTATCTCATACAAATGGGATAATATAGTATTTGTCTTTTCGTGGCTAGCTTATTTCACTTAGCATAATGTCCTCAAGGTTCATCCGTATTGTGGCATGTAAGAATTTCCTTTCTTTTTAAGGCTGAATGATATTCCATTATACATATATACCATATTTTGCTTATCTATTCATGTATCACTGGATACCTGTGATGCTTCCGCCTCTCAGCTATTGTGAACAATGGTACTAAGAACCTGGGTGTACAAGTATCTCTTTGAGACCCTGCTTTCAGGTTTTTGTTTTTGGGATTTTGTTTTTTGTTTTTTGTTTTTTTTTTTTATATTTACCCAGTAGTTGAATTGCTGGATCATGTGGTTATTCCTTTTAAAAATTTTTGAGGAACCACCATACTGTTTTCCTTAGTAGCTACACCATTTTACAGTTTTCCCACCAGTACACATGGGTTCCAATTTCTCTAACGTGGGTCATTTTCTGGAGTTTAAAAAAAATTTTTTTAAATAGCCATTCTAATGGGTGTGAGGTGGTATTTCATTGTGGTTTTCTTAAGAGTTTTGAAGTCTTCTGTACTGATGTCAAGTTACTAAGTAACTCTGGGTAACAACACCACAATTCATAGTATTAAGGGCCTATTAGATTTAAGATGCTGTAGGATGCATAGTTTTAACATATGGTTCTTGCTCTCAAGGATTTTATAATCTAGCTAGAAAAAAAGACATACGTATTTAAAAATAAATAACAATGCAAGACGGCAAAGTCTAAATGCTCATCAATGACATTATTGAGTATTACATGATGACAGAGAAGGGTAAAATTATAATAGGCTGGGTTAATTAGTAAAGGCTGTAACTGATACTTGAGGATTGACTCACAATAACCAAATTCATAAGAGACTGCAGTGTAAAGTATAACTCTAATTTACTAATACACATTCATTCATCAAATACTTACAAAGAATCTACTTTGTGCTAGGCATTCTTCTAATGAACTAGGGAAACAGCTGTGATTAACAATTTCCTGTCCTCACAGAGTTACATTCTCTGTGGAATATAATATAATGTAGAATGTATTTTTCCAGTGACTAAAATATTTGTGTTTGCTGTCCAGAGCATTTCCTTCTCAGTGTAAAGGTACGAAGGAATCTAAGTTGGTAATCAAAATATTGTTTGGTGAATGATCAGAAAAAGATGGTATTAAGATCCATTTCATTCAGGCGACAGGGAAAGCTTATATATGCCCTAGAGTAAGTTTACCTAATGACTAATTTAACAATGTTCTTTGAATTCATGATTTCTCTATCCCGAACAGTGCTGGATGGAAAAACAGATCCTGGCTTATTCCTCTTTCTGGGTTCCAGGTGAACCATTTCAATTCTAACATATTTTTTCAGACATACTACAATACAATTGATTTTAATTATGTTAGCTTTAGTCATTTTCACTATATATAAATAAATAAAGGCTCCAACTTCAACTATGTCACTGTAAGCAATAATGTTGTAATGTTGGATACTACTGGATTTTCCTCCATTAATTCAACAAATATTTACCAAATATTTATTAAGTTCTTATGATGAGCCAGGCACTCTGCTAGGTACTGGGAACATTGGAGTTAACAAAACAGATTTTTGTCCTTATCCTCAGGAAATGTACATATATTCTCGTAGTGAAGATTAAGAAAATCACACTAATTAGCCGGGCATGGTCATGCATGCCTGCAGTCCCAGCTACTCGGGAGGCTAAGGCAGAAGGATCGCTTGAGCCCAGGAGTTCGAGGTTGCTGTGAGCTATGATGAAGCCACGGCACTCTACCCTGGGCAACAGAGTGAGACTCTGTCTCAAAAAAAAACCCAAACAAACAAAAAAGAAAATCACACTAAGTGCAGTGGCTGTTAAAAACAAACAAAACAACAACAAAAACAACTAAGAAAATCACCAGTAAACAACAGACCAATAAACAAATTATGGTGTTATGAAGGGACAAGAGGAAAATGTTGAAGTATTCAAAAAAGAAATGACAATCACATGGACTATGCTAGTGGCAGTGGAGATGGAGATAAGTGGTTGAATTTGAGATCATTTTGCACAACCAATCAACAAGACTTAATAATGAGTTGGATGAAGAATGTGAGGGAAAGGAAGGAATCAGGAACTCCTGAGTTTCTAACTTAAGCAACTGGGTAGATAGCAGTGCCTTTCACTGAGATGAGGAAGACTTGCTGTAGGAAATAGAGTTCTGTTTTAGACACAAAAACTTTGAGATCTCTGTGAGACAAGCAAATGTGGAGAAGTAGGTACTTGGATATGGGCATCTGGAACGCAGAGAAGAGGCTTGGATTGGAAATACGGATTTGGAAATCATTGACATAACAATGCTATTAGAGAGAGTATTTCCTGGTCAACTTGCTTAGAATTAGTGATTTCTAAATTCCCCCATGCCACATTTAAAGATAACCTCTTAAGTCATTTCTACATATGATTCAAATTAATAATTAAGAATTAATTCTTGTGATGGTATTTGGAAGTTAAAAAAAAAAGGGAGGGGGGAGCATTAATTCCTACCAGTGTAGTTCTCAAAGGATGATCTCATGCCAGATTTCTTTAGGGGAGCCTCACTGTACCTTCTGTCTACTATATCAACCCAAAGATAAACTTAGGGTTACTAGATGCTTTTCATTAAAAAGAAGCTCAGTTACGTTTCTCTTTTCTTCACCAAACCTAACTCTTAAAGCCTTAAAGGGCCCATCTAATGAGGTACTCATAGACAAAAAGAGTTGAATAGGTCTGAATTTCTACATGGATTAGAACTCTATCTTAATTCTGTTTTCTGTAAAACATGGGTGTTAAATATCACCCATGAGGAGGTGTAGCCTTGCTTACCAAGTAAGAAAAGAACTGGACTAAGAATCATGACATCTGGGCTCTATTTCAAGTACTGTCATTATTTAACTTTAAGTCCTACTCTCTATAGACTTGCCATTTCATGGGTCAAGTAAAGACTTTGGAATATTTTAATGCCAATGAAAACATATAATTAAGCATACAATTGAAGCACTATCATCATTAGCTTACTGTTGGGCAGCTGGAGATCTGGGGTGGTGCTCTGCATAAAGAACGGCCCAGAGTGAAGATTCCAGTAGTCTGTTTCTAGATTTCTCACCATTTTTTGTGGACTCCATAATTTGGCTTCTGTATTAATAAAACAGTAAAATCACAGTTATTTCTCTTACACATATGAGAAGAAAATTAATAAATGTCTATATGTTTTGCAGATTCCTAGATGAAAGAAGTTATGAAAATATAAGTGATCATTTGTATTGATGCTAAGTAGGCTCTATCTCTTGGAAAACAAGGAAAAGCTTAGCTATCATTGCTTTGTGACTTTTGCCAGTTCCCCAGGGAATCTTGGCTTTCCCTGGAAAACAAACTACTACCTTGGAGGAAGCCTAAAATCTCTGAAGGAAGGCTTCTTGTAAGTAGCCAGTTCAGGAAGGTTATACCTGGTACCATGCTATAAAAGAAAAGAAATCTTTTCATCAAAGTGGTCAAGACTATTTGCTAAGCATACCAACATTTCCCAAACAGGGAATGGAGGTGCAAAAAGCCTTCATTAAGACTTTCTTAGTGTGACTTTGTTAGTGTGAACTGAGTAATTTAAGGGTGATTTCCTATGAGCTCCTTTTTTTTTTTTTTTTTACCTTTATCACTTCTCTTCTCCCTTTGTTTTTTTCTACTTCATTTGTTTTCCCTTTCTCTATCTTTATTTTCCTAGTTGAACAGGCTTTTTAAAAACTTAATCCACACTATTTCCCTCTATCCTCTTGGAGCCCTCCCCCCTTAATGCAATTTGAGCACGCCCCAAATGTTTGTTATCTCTCAAAGGTCCAAGAGGAGATAAATGGTGTATACCAGTGGTTCTCAACCAGGGGTGATTCGCACACACCACCCCCCTGCTCCGACCTGGGACATTTGGCAATGTCTGGAGACATTTTTGGTTGTCACAACTAGGGGGAGGGTACAATTGGCATCTAGTGGATAGAGGCCAGGGACACTGCTAAACATCTTACAATGAACAGAACAAAGCATGGCCCAATTTGTCAACAGTGCTGCTGTTGAGTAACTCTAGTATGCGCAGATATTGATAGCTGAAGATGACTGAGGTTTGGAGTTAGCAGTCCAGACTCCTTAGGGATTCAGATTCTCAAGGTGGTAAAGTGGCAGCTGCTGGCATCAGATCGTCTGAACTTGGTTAACCAAGTTCCCTGTTTTGCTGAATGTATATGACTTTGGATTAATTATTCAATACCACAAAAGCAGTTTCCTCATCTGGAAAAAGGGGCTAATAGAGTATTTATCTCACTAAAAATGTAAGCTCCTTGGAGGCAAGGACCTGCCATGCTTACTTAGGGACTAGTACCCAGTAGAGAACACTAAATATTTGTGGATTATCTTACGCAGTTGTTTTCAGGCCTAAAGCAGAGAATGTATATTAAGTAATACGGAGTACAGTGAGAAGAAATGCAGCCTCAGATAGCAGGGAGCTAGGCTGGCACTATCAACTAGGATGTGCTGCCTTATTGAACATAATCAGTTTCACAGGACATCAGCATTAGACAAGGCCACTCTGTGAACATGATAGGTCAAAACAAAAACCAAACCACTCCATAATGATGTCTGAATACAAACAAAAAAAGAGGAACATTGTCCCAACCACAAAAAATGACCAGATATCCCCCATCCCTAACCTTTTTTTAGCAATCACAGCTTTAGCCTCACTTGGTTCTTCCTTTTTATGTAAGAATTATTAAAATACCCTATCATAGAATTACTTCCACCTCCTGATAGCATCCAATCTAGAACCTTCCCCCAAATTACATAACAGAAGCCCAAACCCTATAAACTCTTTCCAACATTCTCTTTCTGAAATGTCCCGGGGCCCCCAGGATGTACCAGCCCCCGCAAGGAGCCCATAAGCCCAACTTTGTCCAACCATAGGAGTGTTCTCACGGTCTTTGGTTGGAGGACATTGGCAATAATGAGAGCTCCCTAAAGAGTAGCTGCTATTAGGCCTCAAGGGAAATTGCATGATGCACCGAGAGCATTCAATCAGACTTCATAAACCGGTATTTTGAGGCTTCTCTACAACAGACTGTCTCTTGCCCGGCCGTTTCTCCTCAGGGTACACCTTCTCTCCTCCTCAGTCTACCCCTGAGGGGAGACTGGGAGGACACTTTTGATTTCCCACTTCCTAAGTAGAAAGCCAGCATGTTAAATTTCACGAGAAGTAAAACCCCTTAGTGAGGTTCGCGCCTTCAGCTCCAACTTAAAATTTCCTCAAACAGAACACCCCAGCGGCATGCGGGAAAACTAAAGCTCTGACAAGTTCACATTACGGAATGTCTTACCCACTACCCTAACCCAGGAGGAATAGCCTCGAATTCACTTTACAAGCAACGCAAGACTCTCCGAAAGGCTGAGGCAACGGCCATGATCCGCAGCCGAACCTTCCGGCTGCCTCTCGTTTAGACGTCGAGCACAGGTCGCTGGGCAGCTACACGGCAAGTGCCCGCCTCTTCTAGACAGACTACAAGTCCCGGCATGCCTGGCGCCGCGGCGTCGCCTGGAAACTCGCGCCACACGAAGCGCGCTAGTTTGGCTCTTCTACGCGCCTGCGCCCTGGCGGGCTGTGCGCAGGCGCATTTCCAGCTCTTCGAGGAGAGGGCGGGGTGTCGTTCCCTTTCGCTGATGCAAGAGCCTAGTGCGGTGGTGGGAGAGGTATCGGCAGGATCCGCGCTGCCGCCGGGGCCTGGGGCTGACCCGTCCGACTTCCCGTCTGTGCCGGGCCCACTCGAGCCGCAGCCATGTCCGGGGACGAGGTGAGAGTCTGAGCCCGGCCCTAGGGCTAAGGACTGAGGCGAGAAGATGAACCCACCCCAGTGTGGGAGACCGGGCCTGCGGCCTACCAGCCGGCCGCCGCCATGTGGGGCAGCCGGGCCTAGGCAACCCGGAGCGGTAGAGCCGGCGAGCACTCCGGAGCCGCTGGCTTGGCCGCACCCCACTCACCTCACGGTGGCGGCTCTGAGGCGGACCTCGTACAGTGGCTGGCGTTTCCGGAATGGAGAGCACATGTTGGGTCTCCCTCCCTGAAGGGGCTTGAGTGCCCAGTTAATGCCCGGAACGAGATTGGGGCTGGCGACCGCTGCATTCCTTTCCGCTGGGCACTGCAACCCCAGCCCGCCTCCGTGGGTGCACGGGGTGCCGCGAGGGGCCTCCCTCGGCTCCGGTAGAGCACACCTTCCTTAAAAACTTTGTAGGCTGGCTTGTCCAGGCCGGTGTCCTTGCCCATGTTTTCCTCTCGAGCATTTTTTTTTTTTTTTTAAAGGACGAAAGGGTGAGAGAGAACAAGAGAAAAAGATCCTTCAGCCTCAAAAAGTGACTAACCTTCCTGGAAAGTTTCCGGGCAAGAGTTTCTGACCTTCCTTTAACAGAGTGCTCATAGCGATGTGAGCGGGAAGCCCGGGCTGCGAAGCTGGCTGGATCTTTTACTAACTACCGTGGTGATTGGATCTGAGCGAATTTCCTCAAATTATTTTTTCCCAGATTTGTTCTAGTTGATGTAAAATCAAACGACTTAAAATGAAGTTGATGTTAAGTGCTCTCAGGTATTGCTTAATATTGGGGGGTGGGGGGAGAGTTACAGCTTATTGGTGGGTTTTTCCCACCCCCAGAAAAGCTTATGAGGAACTTACAATTCACTTGTCCCATAGGGCCTTGGAAAGGAATAAGAGTAAGAATTCGAGGGTCTCTAGAGAGTTGTCTAAGTTATGAGAATGGCAGTGTTTCACGCTTTAAAAAAAAAACTAAAAAAACAGGGTCTGGCTCTGTCTCCTGTGCTTGAGTGCAGTGCTGCGGTCATAGCTCACTGTGATCCTGGGCTCAAGGGATCCCCTTGCCTCAGTCTCCCAAGTAGCTAGGAGTATAGACATGCACCACCATGCCCGGCTGATTTTTTAAAATTTTTTGTAGAGACGGGTCTTGCTGTGTTGCCCAGGCTGGTCTTGAACTCCTGGCCTCAAGTAATCTTCCTGCCTTGGCCTCCCAGTTTCACACTTGTTTTGTTTCTTCTTATTTTCCAAACTTTTCATAAGCTTTAGCAAATACAGTACTTAATGTAGGGCAAGATACTGTGAGGTGTTATTCTGTGTATGGTTTCTATGGTAAAGTGTTCACAGTGTAAGGTAAAAACTAGTCGCTGCAAGAGGTAGAAATAGGGCTATCAACATAGCGATTTGGGGGCTGGAGGGATCATTTTTAGAGGTGGGATCGGGCTTTGAAAGAAGTGGAATATGAATACACTACTGAAGGATGAACAGGATTTTGTTAAGCAGAGATGGCAGAACCAGCATTCCAGAAGAGGACTTTGGAAGCTAATGAAATATTAAGTAGCTTGACACTTAGGTATACCAGTGCAACTTCATTTTATATACAGGAAAGTAGGGCTCACCCAGGGAGGTTTAACTTGGCCAAGGTCATACAGCAAGTTACTGGACCTAGAATCCTGGCCTTTGGCTTCCACTATGTCAGGTGGAAGTTAGGGTTAGAGGGAGGGGTGCAGGTTCTGATTCCTCTCGTGCTCTCGACTGGTAGATAAGTGTTATTAGGCCGATCCCTTGCCTTCTGGCAACTTTACAGACTTGGAGGATCAAATGAGAATCTGTACTTGGAAATGATTTGTAAACTCCCAGGGACTTCCCAGAGGGAGGTTCATACTGCCCAGTCTCAGGATAGAGGATCAGAGACCCTACTATTAAAAAGTAATTTTTCCGTTTTTTTCACATTTCTTTTTCCTTTACACAGCTTGTTGATATATAATTGACAAAATAAACTGTACATATTTCTTTTTAAACCTGGTAATTAAGCCAAAAAATAACCCTTTTTAACTTAGTGGAACCATAATCTTTAAAAAGCAATATTCTAGAAAACGGGTGCTATCTGGTAAGGAAAAAGTCCTCTAATCTGTAGGCATTCAATATTTTTCAGACCATTTTAAAATTTTTTATTATTTTTAATTTTTTTTTTTTTGTCCTGAAAATTCCGAGCTTCAACAGACCTTTTTTTAAAAAGTTCTGTCAATATTTAAGACTTGCTTACTACCAGAACCCATTCACAAGGTGTCAGGACATTGGGTTTTCACACAATATGGTAAGATGTTTTTGAAAAAGCTTTAAAAATTTCTGATTAAGAATGGAATGTGTTTTGTGTGAAGTTTATGAAACACAGAAGAATACAAAGAAAAATATCTCCCAGAATCCAAGTTGGGCATGATGGCATTTGCCTGTAGTCCCAGCTACTCAAGAGGATGAGGTGGGAGGATCACTTGAGCCCAGGAGTTTGAGGCCAACCTGGGCAACATAGTGAGACCCCGTCTCTTAAATAAAAGTCCCAGAATCTTATCACCCAGAGATGACAACACTGTTAACATTTGTTCTGCTCATCTTTGAAAGGAACTTTAGATCAATGCCTTGCTTCTCTGTGGGCTCTTTGTGGACTCACACCTGCCTTCTGGGTGTAGACCATAAAGTTGATTTTATGGCTAAGGTATGATGAATGGGAGGAGGTTTCCAATTTGAGAAAGCACATCAGGGTAATTGTCGCTGATATCCCTTTTCCTTGCCTTCTCCAACCCAGCATGAGAAATTGAAAATAGAAACTTCATGCTTTTGAAGGCTTTGTTGTGAACTTAAAAAAAAAACTCAAGTCATTCTGTAGTTTTCCATAAGTGTACTGTCAGCAACTATTTGCTTCTCAAATCCAAACTAGTCTCGTAAAAAAAAAAATTGGGATGTCAACTGATAATTTAGAAGTCAGATAAGAAAACATTAAAAAGTCACGATTTAAAGACTGACATGGCCTTGTTCTTTGGGGAGGTCTCCTTTGGGTGCTGCTTTGAGATCCCTGGTTTCCTTATTTGTAAACCACTTTGCACGGTGGTATAAATAAAATGAGACATGAGTATAGGTTAAGTATCCAGAGACAGTAATTGAGAGAGATATTAATTATTTCAGTGTTACAATTCCTGCGTGTTTATTATCCTTTACAAGGCTGCAACCAAACTGTTTACCTGTAGACCTAAATAAGAATGTTTTTCAAAGGATAAGAAGGTTGTTGTGAGACTGTCCTCTGAATTCAGGATCCCTCCCATCTCTGGTGTGTTTCGCTAAATAATAGTAGAAAGGCAATTAATATTCCACAGAACCTGATGCTTGAAAAAATGCAAAAAATGGATTGTAAGCCCTGCCAGAACCAAATTTATAAGTCTCTGGAGTGCTGTCTGTTCTATTCCCAAGTCTCCCTATTTCAAGAATGAAGATAACTATAGGCTGGTCCGAAGGTAGTGAGTTATCTCACTTGATTGTTCACAGTCAGTTACAGATTGAACTCCTTGTTCTACTACTTAACCCCCCTCCTCACTACTGCACTTGACTAGTCTTAAAAAAAAAAAAAAGATGAACTATAGCTAGCTCCTTGTAACAGATTGTTGTACTGGATGTAAGGTGATCCAAGGCCCAGTAGTAGGTCAGCAGTGGGAGACTCCTTTCTCTTTGCTCCTCTATCTTGGAAGGAACATTTTAAGCTTGTCATGTATGTTCTTCAGATTGACTGCATTTCAGAATTATTTATACAGTTGGCTCCTTGTTAAGGGGGAAGAGAATAACTTTGAAATGAGGCTATATAAAAATTTCCAAGATGTTTTATAGGTACAGTGCTTCTCTATATTGGGTGAAGACAAAAACTACCCTCCCTTATTACAGACTGTAGCTTGGTTTCAGTTTAGCTTAGTTTCCTTAATATACTTGGGACATAAAAGAAATTTAAGTGAATTAGAATCAATTTTGGGAATTTTTTGAGTTTCATGATATGTTTGGGAAATTAGATCACTTAAGTTGAAATTTCAGTGATAGAAATCAAGAGATATCATTCTTTGTGAACTATAAAGCATTATATAAATTAAAATTGCCAATATTTACTGAGTACTTATGTGCCAGGCAGTATGCCAAGGGTTTTATATTTATTTACTCATTTAATCCTCCCAATAACCTTGTGTGGTTTTGTTTTAGTTCTACAACTTACTCCTTACCTCTCTCTCTCTCTCTTTTTTTTAAATATCTTCCCCTATACTTACCTCTGTTTTATAGATGAGGCATGGCGTAACAAAGGGATGAAACAGGATTTGAATCCAGATCCAGTCAGTTGGGCTCCAGACTTGTGCTTTTCTTTCTTTCTTTCTTTTTTTTTTTTTTTTTAGTTAAAGAGGTAGGATCTTGCTCTGTTACTCAGGGTGGAGTACAGCTATGGAGAGCATAGCTCACTGTGACCATGAACTCCTGGGCTCAAGTGATCCTCCTGCCTCAGCTTCCTAAATAGCTGGGGTTACAGGGTACCGGCGTGTGCCACAACATCCAGCTAATTTTTTATTTTTTTGTAGAAATGGGGTTTCAGTATGTTGCCCAGGCTGGTCTCAAACTCCTTGTGCTCCTTCCACCTTGGCCCCCCAAAGCGCTGGGATTATAGACATGAGCCACCACACCCAGCCATAAGACCTGTGTTTTAAAATATTTCATTATACTGTCCACAGCAGGAGCATGGTAGAATGTGGACAAGGATTGGTATGGAGTTCAGGAAAAAAATACTTGGGGTTTGAATCCAGTTCTGTTTGACTTCAAAGAACTTGATTTTTCTACACTGTCTGGTGTCTGCCCTGTATGTTGTCTAAAGTAACTACTTTTTTTTTCAACTGATCAGTGCGAGGAGGTAGTCTACAAGTTATAAATTAATTTCTCACTTACTCTGTAGTGGACATTTAGATAAAAATAACCTAAGAGAACTTTTAATATTCCACAAACAAAAAGCAGAGTAAAAGGTTGTATGGAAGTCTCTCTCAGATCTTTGCTGTATGAAGGGTTGCTGATGTAGTTCCTTAAAAGTTTGTCTGAAATTCAGGATAAAATTTTTAAAAAATTTTTTATCAGATCAAGTCTCAAGTATCCTGGCGTATCAACCCCAGGTTACTAACCTTGAATATAACATTCATAACCTGCTTAGGCATTGGTTTTCTCATCTGTAAAGTGAGGGGCATAGCATAGGTTATTGCTAAGGTCCCTTCCCTAAATTCCATAATTCATTCATAATGTCCAAATTTGTTCATGAAACTAAAAGTGAAGTTGCTGTATCTTGTGATACTTTACAAATTTAAAGATGTATACATGTGTCAGGACCCGTCCCCTCCTATGTTTAATAGTATAAAGAGGTTTGGATGGACACTTTATTTTATTTTTTGGTAAAATCCTTTTTGGTATTTTGCATCACATAGTCTTTTAAGAGTATGCTTTTTGATGATAAAGCATAGGGAATGTGAGCATCATTAAAAACAATCACTGGGTCTCTTTTTTCTTTTTAATTGTCTTTTAAACAGATGATTTTTGATCCTACTATGAGCAAGAAGAAAAAGAAGAAGAAGAAGCCCTTTATGTTAGATGAGGAAGGGGATGCCCAGACAGAAGAAACCCAGCCCTCAGAAACAAAAGAAGTGGAGCCAGAGCCAACTGAGGACAAAGATGTAGAAGCCGATGAAGAGGACAGCAGAAAAAAAGGTGAGTGGTTGATGTGAGAGAGTCACTGTTGTCCTAGGAGCCCTAGCTCCATCAGTGTTTTGTATTTTGTATATGCAGTGACTTCTCAGCCTTATAAGGCTGTTGCAGTGAATTAAAGGCCATCAGTAATCTGTGTGCACTGGACTTTTCCAGATTTCTGATAGGCTTGTTGCAGGGAAGTTTCCACTGAATTCACAAGTTGCAAAGATGATGAAACCTTCTTGTTCCAGAGCTGGTTTTCCAGTCTAACCTGTCAGATCTCTTCTCCAACTTTAATGGTAATCGTGTTTGAGTGTAGGCAGAAAGAAATAGAACCAAGATAGGCAGTTTGGTAATTTAACAAGTCTGAGAATGTATATGAGAGGTTAAAATTATAGCCTAAAATGTTTGGGGTTAGACCCCAGCTTTAGTTATTCACTCCTATGCTGTAACATAGACATAATTTGACTATTAGAAACAAACAATTCTGTAAATATTATTTGCATCTGTTGACTATAAGACTATGTCAGATAGGGAAAACTGACATTCATTGAACATCTACCCTGTGCCAAGTGTCTTGTACATGTTTAAAACAAACATGGAAAGTAAATTATTCCTGTGGTAATAAGACAAAATGAATTCATAAATAGCTCTTTGAAAAACTTTGTAGCAGAGGGGTCCTAAAATATTCCTGGTTTATAACACAGCAGAACAAATGGAAAGCTTACTGAAGAGAACCTGTTATTACTCATTAATGATCAATAAAATTTCATTGATATTTGTATTTACTGTGCAGCCTAGTTTTAAGGAATGTGAAATAATTTATAAGGCCTTTTGATGATTGATTGATTTTACAAAATGGTGAGCTGGGCACTAGAGTTTAGGTGAACAAGGCATAGCCCCTTAGGGAGATAGATAAGCAAGCTGGTAATAAATACCTCAGCTGGAGTAAGTGGACGGTACTATCTAAGCACCCTGGGGACACCTAACCCAGTAGAGGGGAAAGGATAGGCTTAGAAAAGGTTTCTTGGTAGAAGTAACTTCTAACCAAGATCCTATGAGATGGAGGTAAGAGCTGTGTGGGAGGACCCATGGGAAGGCTTGGAGGTGAGAGACCACAAATACACTGTACTAGGAACTGAAAGTAGTTCAGTAGGGCCGCAGCCAGGGATTGAGGTATGGGAAGTGAAGGGGTCAAGGCAAGTAGCAGAAGTGGGGAGATAAGGCTGGAGAGTCTTAGAAATTGTGTGAGGAATCTGACTTTGTCTTAGAAACAGTGAGGAATGATATGGTCAGGTTACTATTAATAAATAAATATCTTAACACAGTCCCCTAACCAGATTTTTCCTACTAAGCTTTGAGTTGACCTGCCATTGTTTTTTAGAATCACAATTTTTGTGGTTGTGGAGGGAGTAATGCGCTACTAATTAATACCCAATCTTTCTTTTCTGGTGATTTGATTAATTTATAACTGAAATGTGTTGGCTAATTCAAAATTTGATGCTTTGCCTTCTAGTTAATATTGTACCTCAATCTTTTTAGATACTTCTGATGATCTAGATGACTTGAACTTCTTTAATCAAAAGAAAAAGAAGAAAAAAACAAAAAAGATATTTGATATTGATGAAGCTGAAGAAGGTGTAAAGGTAGTATTGCTTTCTTGTTAAAGGTAAAATTTGACTTCTTGAAAGGTTGCTAATAGCTGATGTTTCTCCCCCTTTGTCTAATCTCTTACTAGCTTTGCTTTTGTTATTAGTGCTTAATTGCCACCGTTAAAGTCATTTTTGGGGAGTGTATCTGCTAGGTACCTTAAAGGGATTATAGTTCAAGGAATATAAATTTAGGTCTTACATATTATATTGTATTGTGTGCCATAAGATGATTACAAGATTCCCCTTGTCCTTAACCATACTGAGATTGTTTGGCTGAGAAGAGAAATCTCTGTAAGGAATCCTGTGGAGGAAATAGTCCTGTGGTTTCTTCTCTTAAACTTTTGGTAGCACGTTGAATATGCACAAGTTTTTGTGTGTATGTCTGAGCGGCAAATAAGAGCCCAGCAGTGGTGTCTTTGTAACTCACTACAACCTCAAACTCCTGGACTCAAGCAATCCTCCTGCCTCAGCCTCCCAAGTAACTGAGACTGCAGGTGCGCTCCACAACTCCTGGCTAATTTTTCTATTTTTAGTAGAGACAGGGTCTCACTTTTGCTCAGGCTGGTCTCGAACTCCTAAGCTTAAGCAATCCTCCCTCCTCAGCCTACCAGGGTGCTAGGATTACAGGTGTGAGCCACTGCGCCCACCCTCAAAATTCTTTTGAATAAAGAGTAGGTAGATAGGTGAGCAGGTAGATGAATAGGATGGTAGATGGATAAGGGGAAGGAAAGTCTGTTCTTCCCCCACTTAGAGCTATAACTTTTAAGACCCTGTCCAGGAGTCACTTTAGCAGAGCCCACACATCTATTTATAAAGCCCAGGATAACAGCAACTTTATATATATGCGCACACACACACACACACACACACACACACACACACAGTGAGTGCAACAATGAGAACACACATACCAAATATCCCATTTTGTGCCCTCCACCAAAATTTTTCTTTAATAAGTAGTTTATTTGCTCAAACTCAAGTAAATAAGGTGTATCCCACATGTAGCAGGACATATATACAGGAATTCATTGAATTTTAGAAACAATGTCATTAATTTTGATGACTTGATTAATTCTGTAAATATGTATTGGTGATTACAGTAAGTCCAGCATTGTGTGCAATTGCTAGGGTACTGAAATGAATAAGATATTTTTCTTGTTTTCAAAGATATTTTACCTCAAGGATAATTTTTTTTTTTAATTTTTCTTTGGCATTGTTGTTGCTGCCACTATTCCTACCCTCCCCAGACACAACCCAGCACCGCTCTAGTTCAGGGATAATTTAGAATTCTTTACCTGGATTCATCTTGTTCTCTCTCTGTTTGGGGATTCTCTTCTTTTCCTGCTACTATAGGGAAATTGCGAAAGAGAAATACTCTTATACCGAACAAATGGGATTTAACTATCTTGGGTAACGAGGTGACACACAGAGATGTACCACAGAAAGTCTTGGTTAATAAGGCTTTATTGGTTGATTCCTCCGGTGGCTTTTGTCCTGAAGAGTCACTGATAAGCTCTACTCTTAAGTTAAATGCTTGGGTACTTTTTTCTCTGCTATTGAAGTGATGACATAAGTGGGTGTTACAAGTATCCTGGTCATCAGGCAAGGCGTGGATGTTAAGCTTGAAGCTGAAGTATTTTTGAGGTCTTGGGTTACTCTTCCACCTGAATTTTTAGACCATTATAGGGCTTTTAAAAAGCCTTGAAAAACACTTTTTGCTATTCTCTGCCCTTTGCTCTCTTGGCCTCAGTTTGGAAGTAGATCTTATGGAATAAAACAAATAATAGTATAGGACTAGCAGTTGGCTAGTGTGTGCTAATTTATATTCAGCATTTCTAAGTTTTTGTTTATTGATGTAGAGAATAGGTCAATATCTGGTTTGCTGTTTGTATGATATCTAGTTAATACCATGGGCTAATTGGTCTTTGATGGCCAAATGTGGCACCAAGACTGTTAGAGTGGAAAGGCTAGCAGGTGCTCACGGCACAGGTGGAGAAAGATTTCTCACACAGAAATTAAGATATAAAAGTTAAAAAGTTGATTTTATCTTCTCAGAAGGATAGAATGAGAGAGTGAAAGAGAGAAGGGAAAGAGGGGTGGGGAGAGAGCAGGGCGATGATGTGGCATCCCAAAGAAAGAAAAGGGAGATGCCAGCAGCAAAGCCAAGTGGCTCACTGATTTCAAGGGGGATGAAGAGGAGAAAAATCTTGATGGCTGTCAGTTGGTCACAAAAGCGGCAGCAGGTAGATTAAAAAAAACCGCAAGGATGTCGAAGTCCAAGACTTATTACTGGGGATGTGACTCTGTCTTTGAGATATGGTTGAGGCTGTAGCTCATTCTCCTGCCATTTACTCAGGAACTCTGTAAAAGCAGATTCTCAACAAACCATTTTGAAAGAGATTTTCATCTTTTTTCCTTCCATTCAGCTCTTTTCACAAGGTGTGCAAAACAGAATGGCAGGGTGTCTGTTAGAGAACTCATAGGATTGATCTTTAACTGTTACTGGGGAAGTTTTAAGATTAGGTATTTTCCTGTTATTTTTTCAAGGCTGCCCCTTCCAGAGACTACACAGCTGGATTTGGGATTCCAAATCTGAGCTTCACTTACTCCCAGCTATTCCAACTTTTCTGCTGTTAAGATTTCTGAAATTATTGTAGCCGTTGTCACTGTCCATTTTGTAGGCACACAAAAAATAGCTATTAATTGATAAGTAATGCTGACAGCACACTTTAGGTTAGGGAGCTGGATCACTTGGTCAGAGGAGGGAGAAATTAAAAGGCTGGAAACTAAGACTGGCCCTTTTTGCTCTTCTGGAGTGTATATGGCTCATTTTTAGGCTTTTATATACCCTGTTTACATCCTGTAGCAACTAATCTTGGAGTCAAGCTTTACCTTGTCTCCATTCATCACTTGACCCTAATTCTGCATAGGTTCTGCCTTTCTGTCTTTCATAATATCATCTCTTAGAGTGATGCTCAAAACCCTCTCCACAGTCTGGTGCCAGACTGTGGTATAATAAAAAATAAATATTTGGTCTTTGTCCCTAGTTCCTGGCACACAACTCCTAAAACCCTTGGAGTCTTCAAAGTGGAAAATGTCTCTTGCATGCTAATGAGATGATTGGTGGCTAGGGATCCCTAGATAGCTTTAGGATGGGGGCTGGTAACCAGAAAGAGAAAACCCTGATTAGAGGATTGAAACTTTCAATGCCCACTGCCACCTCCAGAGTGGGAAGGAGGTCTAGAGATTCAGTTGAGTTATCTGAGGCTAATTTAATCAGTCGTGCCTGTGTAATGAGATCCCTAAACATGGGTTTGGAGAGCTTCCAGGTTAGTGAACACTTCAAGCTGCTAGGAGGGTTGCATGCCTGCAGACGACGTGGCAGCTCCACACCTCTCCACCCCGTCTGTCCCCCACCTTCATACTTTGTCCTGTGCATGGCTTCCATTTGGCTGTTTCTGAGTTGTATCCTTTATAATAAACTGGCAATAGTAAGGAAAGTGCTTCCCTAAGTTCTGTGAGTAATTTTAGCAAATTATCAACTCTTGGAGTAGGAGTGTGGGAACTTGCCACATTTTTAGCCAAATTGGACTAAAACGTGGGGAACCTATACTTGGCAACTGGCTGTTGAAGTAAGGTCAGTCTGGTGGGACTGAGCCCTGACTACAGGTAGTATGTGTCAGACTTGAATTGGAGGACACTTGGTTGGTATTGGAGAATTAGTGTGGAAAAACACTACATATTTGGTGTCAGCAGGAAAAACCTCTTCTAATAACTACATCAGAATCACTAGAAACTTCTTTAAAATACTCCTGAACCCTGTTCCTACTGAAGATTGTCAATCAAAAAATTCATACTTTTAAAATTTCCCAGATAATTCTGATAGTAGCCTGGTTTGGAAACATGGATAATAATTATAATAAAATTCCAAAGCTAAAGAGTGAAAACAAGGGATAAAAGGAGGGAAGATCCCATGGATGTGTCTTCAAGAATTCAAAGTTTAAATGGTAGTTTCTCTGAGCCAGTTTGACCCATCTGTGAGAGGCATTTCTTATCTGTGACTTCAGTTTTAAATATTTGATATTTTCCTCTCTCCAAAATGATGTCAGCCTGTATCATTTTTTAAAAAGAATAGTCCCAGTATCAAAATGTTGAGACTCGTCTCAATTTCTCAGGATCTAAAGATTGAAAGTGATGTTCAAGAACCAGCTGAACCAGAGGATGACCTTGACATTATGCTTGGCAATAAAAAGAAGAAAAAGAAGAATGGCAAGTTCCCAAATGAGGACAAAATACTAGAGAAAGATGAAGGTAATACTGGGGACTCAGCAGCCTGTTTCTGGGTTACACAAGCCTTCGGCCTTAGTCTTGATAGGGGGGTGAGAGGGGACTTCTTTTAAAAATTTTTTCCTGCCCCTTATTTTTCCCATTGCCTGATAACGGAAGCTGAAAGGAAATAATATCTAACTTGATAATGGCAGTTAGAGATTTCATGGGGGAAGAATTTGGCAATTGTGGCCGGGCGCGGTGGCTCACGCCTGTATCCTAGCACTCTGGGAGGCCGAGGCGGGCGGATTGTTTGAGCTCAGGAGTTCAAGACCAGCCTGGGCAAGAGCGAGACCCCGTCTCTACCAAAAATAGAAAGAAATTAATTGGACAGCTAAAAAATATATAGAAAAAATTAGCCAGGCATGGTGGCGCATGCCTGTAGTCTCAGCTACTTGGGAGGCTGAGGCAGTAGGATTGCTTGAGCCCAGGAGTTTGAGGTTGCTGTGAGCTAGGCTGACGCCACGGCACTCACTCTAGCCAGGGCAACAAAGTGAGACTCTGTCTCAAAAAAAAAGAATTTGGCAATTGTGATTACATTAAAAACATGCTGACTGAGGCTTGGGAAAACTTCTGTAGGTGATTTTTAAATAATGTTTAAAATGTGTTTTGTTTGGAGTTTTATTAGTTTCTAAATGCTATAGAGTCTTTAGAGAACTCTAGTAGAGTCAGCAGATGGGTTTTTATGGATGTGGATGTTTCTTAAGTGTTTCAAAACAGTTGGACTCTTCTTCCTCTAATTATTCTAATGCATTATTTTATCTTTTGTTAAGTCAAGAAATACTTTAGTGTGTTAGTACAAACTCCTAGTTGAAGAGGTCTCTGTTAAGGATTTTTTCTGAAAAAATCACAACATCTCTGTCTCAAAGCGTTGATTGTAAGCCTTGGTCCCTTTATGCTTGAGGCTGCTGTGAATGCAGTTGTGGAAAGGAAGACAAATGTCTTCGAAGCTTTCATTTTTCTAGATCTGCCCCCACCCCCTTTGTATTGTAGCAGGGCCTATCCCTCATTCTTACAGTCTTTGTTATCTGTAGCTCTAGAAGATGAAGACAGCAAAAAAGACGATGGTATCTCATTCAGTAACCAGACGGGCCCTGCTTGGGCAGGCTCAGAACGAGACTATACATATGAGGAGGTAAGACAAACTCCGTTGTGAAAAGGGGCTGAGCTGTTTATTAGAGCTCAAAGGCAAGATAAATGTTCCTTGAATTGGAAGGGCCATTGAGGTATAGATTGATGGTGAAACAGATGCAGAGAGGTCACTTAGCCAGTTCATAACATTTCCTGATGCCCACCTGTGGGGGAGCCTGCCCAGAGTATAGCAGTCGTTGTAGTACTCACTGCCCCTACCTGAATTCATGCAGCCCTCAGGAGTCAGGGGGACAGTGATGACAAAGTAGCTAATTTGGGGCCAGGGTAGTCTGGAGTTTGCTTGTTTGGGCTTTCCTGAATCTTTTCTATGTATCATATATTTTCCCATAGAAACAACAGAATTAAGAGAGACTTGTTCATTTAACTTTGAACAAGAATTGCTGAGCATCCATAATGGACTAAATCCTGGTCGGGGATTGCGTCCCTGCCCTCAAGGAGCTCCTAGACATGTAGTAATGCGTGTGTATATTTAGTAAAAAGTAAAGAATTCTCTGTTAAAGCAAGTGACTCAAATGGGAACTTTATATTCCTGCTATTACTAAGAATGTTCATGAATACCACTTTATAGTTACTGAATCGAGTGTTCAACATCATGAGGGAAAAGAATCCAGATATGGTTGCTGGAGAAAAAAGGAAATTCGTCATGAAACCTCCACAGGTCGTCCGAGTAGGAACCAAGAAAACTTCTTTTGTTAACTTCACAGATATCTGTAAACTGTAAGTTGGATAATGGAGAACCTTGATCCCAAATACCAGATTCTCAGTGAAGTTTTAAGGATGTTAAATGTCCTTATTGTGGACTTTGGTGTAGACAGAAAGAATGCACAGGTGTAGGAGTTAGGTTGAGGGAGGTCACAGTCAAGTTCATCAGTTCTTTCAAATCATAGGTCTCCAGGTTATTTTATCAGGGCATCCAAAGGTGAGAGGAGTCAACTCATGCAGACCCAGGAGGGTGGATCCTAACCAGATGGAGTGAAGAGTGGGGAGGCTGAGCCCAGGGTGTGGGAAGCCTCATCAGTCAGTCTGGGGTGGGCCTGCCAAGCAAGCAGTGAGCTCCTTGAAAGTGGCTGAATTTGGTGTGCCTCTTCCTTGGACAGGACACAATGAGATTTCAGTTTTTTCAACATCACATTCCATGCCAGTGTCAACCCCAGGTTACTGTCTGGGCCTGGCTTTTCTCAGAGCTTCTTGTCTACACATTTTCTGGCCACTAACCTTATCTACTATTTGTTCTTCAATTTGATGTAATATATGCTTGTTGCAGAAAAAATAGTAAACAAAAGGGACAATCACTCAAAATCCTACCTCCCAGGGATAATCACTTGTTTTTGTTACTTATATGTATTACTTAAAATATTTTAGACTTTTTTGCTAATGACAATAGTAGTATATGCTGATTTTAGAAAAATTAGAAAATAAAGACATGCTAAAGAAAATGAAAAATCATCTGAAAAGTCCACCATTAAGGAGTAGGTAACCATATTATTTTTATGTTTAGCCAGTTTTATGTACATATTTTAAAATAAACTGGTATACTGGTTCTTAACCTATTTTCTCAATATATTATGAAAGTTTTACTCACGTCATTAAATAGTCTTTGTGTTTTAAATAGCTACACAACATATTTTAACAGTTCCTTAAGTTAGATGTGGTTGATTCTAGGTTTTTATTATGAGAGGCAAAACTTCAGGGAACGTCTTTATACATGTATGTTTACAGTAGCTCAGAATAGAGCTTTAAGGGCAAAAATTTCTAAAATGAAATTACTGAAATTAAAAGGAATGGATATTTTTATGGTAAACATTGGCAGAGTGCTTTCCAGCAAGCATGTATCAGTTTATACTCCTACCAGCAATGCAGGAGCTTACTTGTTTTATTGTCTTTTCACCAACTCTCACCAACTGCATTTTGGGGGGAAAAAACTTAAAAAATTGTAATAGTATTAATAGTATCTACTTGTTGGAACAAGTTCAAATGGTGTCAGTGTACAGATTTTAAAAGTGAAAATATTCAATGTCATTGCTCTGTATTTGCATTTTTTATATTATGTGTATATGTACTTTTTTGAGGGGTATATAAAGCTGTTTTACTCCAAAAGCAGGATAATACACTATTGAATGGATGTACCATAGTTTAACCACTCCCCTGGTTGGTGAATATTTAAGTTGTTTCCATCTTTCTGCTGTTGTGCTACCATGGAATACTTCTCTTTATATATAGAGTTATATTTTTTTTAAATAAAAAGTTTTAAGTAGAACATATATATGGATTAACATAACAGATATCCAAGTATCTATCACCTAGGTTTGGTGACCTTTTGACACATTTACTTGAGGTCTTTTTACTTCTTTAAGAGGGTTTTACAGTTACAATTAAGGCTGCCTTTGTATCTCTTTCTGATTCATTTCTCCTTCCCAGAGGAAGATGTTACTGTCTAAGTTGGTGTTTACCTTTTCTATCCATGTTTCTAGACATTTATGTGTATATTCATAAAATGTAATACTGTCTTATAGGCACTGAAATGTAAATAAGTGGTATCATATATATCTTTATTTCAGAGTTTAAATAAACTGCAATGAAATTCATCTAATAGCTTAATAACCACAGATCAAAACAGTGAACAGGACGGTGTTTTAGAAATTTGGTCAAGATTTCCATGCAAGATAAAGTTTATATATGCGGTTTTCTTTTTAGATTACATCGTCAGCCCAAACATCTCCTTGCATTTTTATTGGCTGAATTGGGTACAAGGTAAGAAACTATATTCACATTTACATACAGTACTACTGGACATTTCATAAGAACCTCTCTTAACTTGAAAAGGTTATGTAACATGCTTAGAAAAAACATTCACCTGATTATTAGAGGACTTTTTAGGAGGAGTGAAGTCACTTCATTTCTGTGGGAGAGCGTGGCTGCTTAAAAATGGGGTACAGAGTGGACAGCTCCTCTGAACAGGCCTGCTGGTCTGCCAAAATGAATACCACAGTTCTGCCATGTTCAGAGTTTTCTGTGAGTAATTGAATTCTTGGGCCTTTTTATGGAGCAAATATTATATTTTAGAGGAAGCCGTTTTCTTAAGTCAGAATTTTTTTTCTAAATTGATAACAAGCTATTGAAGAAATACAGCTAGTAAGTTGATGAGTGGCATGGGGAAAACCATTGAAACAGGGATCCAGTTTGAAATAGCTACTTCCGTGTCTTCGGGGCTCACCTGTTGAAGGCACTGAGCCAGTCCATCTCCATTCAGGAGGCCAGGATCTCATGAGTTTGACTTCTCTAAGGGCAGGAAGCCAAATGTCCCTTTAAAAATAAGTAATGTAGACTTAGGTCATAATAATGATGACTAATGCATATTAAGCACCTATTGTATGCCAGGCACTGTGCCAGGTGTGTTTTTGGATGCCATCTCAATTAATTTTTACAACAGTTCTGTGAAGTATAAAGGAATATATCCCTGTCTCAAGATATGGAAACAGATTCAATAAAGTGAGGTTGTCACGTAGCTAGTGTCAGTCAAGATACAAGTCAGGTCTGCCTATCTCTGGAGCTTGAGCTCTTAAAAGGTTTAATAACTATGTCTCGCAGGCAGTACAGAATAATTAAGGTGTTCTGTTCTCTTCCTACTCTCTTAAAACTTAGTTTGTTGGAATTTGCTACACTTGGTGTGGGGTTAAGGAGTAGTTGACTTGACCATGGTGGATATGTAGGCTCTGTTGTAGAAGAATTGTATTTAAATATAAATTTGTTCTTCAGGTATAAACTCCAGGAAAAAAATAACATAAATATGTTACAATCATTGTTTATTTTTAACTTGCATAAACTAACGAAGGAGCAAAAGCAAAAAGCAAAAGCTTTCTACCTCAGAATAATCTACAGTTTTTGTAGAGGTGGGGTAAATTATAACAAGCTGTGACCAGTAAACTTATGGTCAGTGGGTTAAACATTATAGGGTTGATGAGAAAATTCAATTTCTTTTGACAGTGAATGAAAAAAATTTCTACATCAAGCATTGGAATCACCATAGCCTGGAGATTAAGGGTTACAGTCCATGGAGGAGGATATTAAACCTTATAGTTAAAGGAGAATCACAGGAAAGGTTCTTGCAAAAGTCAGTTTTATGATGACATACGGAACAAATACAAATTTAACTCTGCCTGACTGAATTTTATTGTTTTACTTTGTGATTTGTAATTTTTAACAAACGATAACATCTAATCCAGAGCTTTGTTTTGTCAAAAGTGCTTGTCAACAGCTTTTTCTCAAAAAGTGTATCATTAAGTACCATTGACAGTCTGTGGCCTGTGATTTCAACTGTACTTTTCTTTTTTTGGTAACAGCTTTATTGAGATACAACTCGTATGTTTAAAGTATACAATTCAATGGTTCTTAATATGTTCACATATTAAAATTAATATGCATAACTACCACCACAATCAATTTTAGTATATTTTCATCAACTATACTTTCACCCATGATTGAATCAAAAATGTTTGGTGCTTAGAATTTTAAAAAATATGTATGACTCCTTTCATATTTTTATATTTACAGCTCCCTCCCTGGCTTTGCCCAATTCAGTAAGAGTTTGTTTTCCTTTGTCGGATGAATGGACTGTCACACAATTAAGGAATCAGTTTGTTTTAGACTTCAAATCAATTTTAAATCTGATTGTTGTCACTGGAGATTTAATTGGTTGAAATTGGATTTAATGTTAGTATAGGTTAGGTCATCAGGCATCAATTACTTAATTAAAAATAAATTTTGAGAAACCAGGTTGTATAGTATATTCCTAGAATTTATCCTACACCATTGAATATATTTTGAATTCATTAAGTATAAAGGTGCTGGAATTTGGTTCCTTTAGTAAAAAAACAATAATAATGGAGATATTTTTATTTTCTCTCATAGTGGTTCTATAGATGGTAATAACCAGCTTGTAATCAAGGGAAGATTCCAACAGAAACAAATAGAAAATGTCTTGAGAAGATATATCAGTAAGTATATAATTTAATTTCATTACATCACTGGAATGTTCTCATCCAGCTGCAGTGTTTGGGGAGAACCTTTTGTTTGTAATGAGCCTGGCCTTCTAGAAAAATCAGGGAGAAAATGATAGTGAAGGGGCAATGGAGCAGAGAGAAGGAGTCTGGGAAGGGGGTTTGGATTTTTTAAGAAGGCCCAGCTGATTGAGGCTGCTGGTTGATTCTAGACCAAGTCAGAGAACCCTGCCTGTGATTCAGCCTGGCCCCAGCCCCGTTTTTTTACCCTCCTAATCATGAAACTGTTGTATCTGTTTATAACCTCTGAGTGGCTCTCCTGTAGGCAGAACCAAGAATAGGCAGCTGGGAAGCATCACAGCAGGCTGCTTGTGTTTTCTTACCCCTAGATTAGCTAAGCTTCCCTGATCTGGATGGGTGTTCAGGTAAAATGTTATCTCAGCCTGGGCTTGTGGAGTTCAATGTAGATGTGTTTCAGAGGGCAGAAACTTCTACCTTGCTGCGGCCATCAGGTGATGCTGTATGTTGCTTTATTTGCAGAGGAATACGTCACTTGTCATACATGCCGATCACCAGACACAATCCTGCAGAAGGACACCCGACTCTATTTCTTACAGTGCGAAACTTGTCATTCTCGATGCTCTGTGGCCAGTATCAAAACTGGCTTCCAGGCTGTCACGGGCAAGCGAGCACAGCTCCGTGCCAAAGCTAACTAATTTGCTAATCACCACCGATTTTGCAAAGTGTGTTGTGGAGATTTGGCTGGACGGTTTGCCATCAGAGTGGATATACCATTGTATTAAAAACAAGATAAAAAAGCTGCCAAGTTCTTTGGCGAGTGGTTGGTTGGTCTGAACTCCTTGCAAGATGCCGATTCTCAAGCTGTTGACATACTCATTGCCTACTTTAACACCTGTCAGAGAAACGTGATATGGGGTAAGGAGGTGCTTTTTTAAAATCGTTCATAGACTTCTGTAAAATGCAAGATAAATTAAAGTTATTATAACAGTGATTCTTTCAATTTGGTTTGTCCTTCAGTTTTCTTTTCTAGAGAAATTGTGCTTGGTGATTTCAGCAAAAAAAAAAAAAGTTTGTGCCTGGGCTCAGGTGAGGTCTCTGTATGCTTGTCCTGAGAAACTGGACACTTGCAGGCACTTAGCTGGGCAGCCATTTCGCTTCTCAGCTTCTCTTGGAATACATACAGTAGACACAGCTTCCCAGGAGAGTGTGGTGGGAACGTGAGATCCTGGAAGATCTGTTTTCACTGTCCAGGAAATGACTACATAGATCTGAATTGTTTTCCTTAGGTGAGGATTATTGCTACTACCTCACTGCCAAGTTCTCCTCCAGCTGTAACCACATGAGGGAATACAAGGTGCTAGGGACCGTCCCTCTTTACAATTTTCTTCCTTATCCGTCACTAAGAGGTCTTAGAAACATAGCCTCTAAGTGTGTCTTGTAACCGACATGCTAAGAAGAATCCTAGCTGGGCATCTCTGTTTGTGAGGAAGTGATGTGTGTGCACCACAGGGAATTCTGAGAGTCCAAGTGGTGATGCTAGAGAAAGCTTTTCTTTTCCTTGCCAACTTGTGTTCCTGGTTTGAAAAAGACCCACCACAAAATGCTTTTATATTTTCTGAAATAAAGGAGCTTTTGAATGTGACCATGAGAAACCAAGAGATGCTGCTTGTGTGGTGGTGTGCCTCCTGAGGATTTGGCCAGAAGGGTACTTCGTCACTGGCGCACGGGGCAGAAGGCCATCTCCCTGTTTGTGCTGTGATCTGCCCTGCTTGCACTTGCTGAGGGCATACATGCTAGCTACTCCTCGCTTTCTTGTTGCCAGACTGTTCGTATTAAAGTGGCCCAGGAGCAGTCACTAAGAATATCTTGACCATGTTGTTTTTAATCACTGTGACCCTTAAAGTACAGGCCAAGTGTTGTGAGTACCTTGGCTGTGAAGCGGTGGAGGGTGCTTTCCTTCCACCCAGTAGGTTCTCTTGAGGGGACCACACACTGGCTGAGCTGCCATCAACTGCCATGATGAAGCCAACTGCTGTTTATGACCCCATTTTCCTTTTTTTTTTGTATCTGTGCCCACACAATTCCCAATGGTGGATATTACTGTGTGAATAAAGCAAGGATCAGTGCCTCTTGTATAATTAGCGCTCTATTGTTTTTGTGTGTATGTATGTGTGTTTTGTTTATTTCTTTACTTAGTGGGACTCCTTAGGGGAAGGCATGATACTTTACAGTTTGACAGGTTGGCAAATAGTTACTATATTGATGATTTTAACCCCAAGTTTTAACATCATTCTCAAAGCAGACTCTCAGAACTGATCCTGCCTCTTTAAGATACTCCAGTTGAGACACTATTTGATTAAAATTGGATTGACTTTATACAGAGCCCATTGAAAATGATGGTTTGCCCTATATTATCCATAACAGTAGCATCAGCCCATTTTATCTCTACTGTCTCTTCCAACCATAGCTCGGCTGGAAGGAACCTGGGTGTGGTGTGACAAAGCAAAGGCAGTCAGGGGATTCTGATCAAGATCAAGAGCTACATGGGGGGGAGGGAAGGGCAACATACGTAACCTAAACATCTGTACCCCCATAATATGCCTTCTGGTTGTGAGAAGGGAACCAGATCATCATTTCCAAAGGGTCTTAGGAAACAAGTTGAGGACTGTTCCTAAATATGCAAAGACAATGGTAAAGAAAAGTTTGAGAATAAGTAAAAAGGTTTCATAACTACCTGAGGAAAGACTTTAGTATGGTGATGTGTATTTTGTATTTTCTTTTTCTTTTCTTTTAGAGACAGGGTCTTGCTCTGTTGCCCAGACTGGAGTGCCGTGGCATGATCCTAGCTCACTGCAGCCTTGAACTCCTGGGCTCAAGTGATCCTCCCACTTCAGCCTCTCAAGTAGCTGCAAATACAGGCACCTGGCTAATTTTTAAAAAATATTCTGTAGAGATGGGGTCTCACTATGTTGCCCAGGCTGGTCTCAAACTCCTGGCCTCAAGCGATCCTCCCACCTCAGCCCCCCAAAGTGCTGGGATTACAGGCATGAACCACCACACCCTGCCCCACTGATGTGTATTTTCATCATCACATGAAAACATACATTTATGGTTCTACGCTTTAGAAAACCTTCTTGATTCCATACCCCTTCACCCCTACCTACATAAAAGCTTAAAAAGCTTTTCCTGAGGTATCTACTTGGCTCACTCCCACACATCTTCAGGTCCCTCCCCACTGGATATGTAAGATACTGTTTCCTTCTAGCCCACTATAATATTAAGTGTTGAGAGCAGAGATTGTTTTGTTCACTCAAGTATCCCCAGTACTGAGAGCAAGCAGTACCTAGAATGTTGTAGGTATTGCATAAAAGTTTGAATGAGTTTTTTAAAAAGGTGTATAGAATACATAGAATTTTGTAGCCCTTCTCCTGTTGTCTGCCATACATCCTGTAGGATAAGTTCTTCAGAAAAAAGGTGGGGCTAGACAGCTTGGAAGAAGTGCTACTGTGGTGTGTGAGGATCTGGCTCTGTACCTGGGCTCTCTCATCCTGATCCTTTGCCCTGACAATGCTGAGGCTTTACAGTGGAACAGAACATTAGATTTTGTAACATGTTCTTAGAAGTTGGGCTTTGTAGAATGCAGTGTTTTTAATTGAGAAGATGAAATTATAATTAAAAATGTTAAATTCCCATAACCTACCTACCATGCAACCTTTTGGTATCAAGACATTTTTCCAAGTTAATACAGTCTTCATAATTTTAAAAGACTGCATAGGAGTCCATCCATGTTATGCCGTAGTTACCCTAGCAGGTGCTTGATAATTTTTTTTAGAGGCAGGATCTCCTTATGATACACAGGCTAGAATGCAGTAGCTATTCACAGGTGTGATCCTGGTGCACTGCAGCCTCAAACTCCTGGTGTTAAGCAATCCTCCCACCTCAGCCTCCCAAGTAGCTGGGACCACAGGTGCACACTACTGCCCCCACTTGATTGCTAATTCTTGATAATGCTATGAGTGTGGGCTTTGAACAGTCCGGAGTGCCCGGCAGTCCTCCTCTACCATTGATTATAATCCTGTATTCTCATCTATAGAATGGGAAAATGCCTACCTCAAAGAGGTAACGGTAAGACAATATATGTAAAGTGCTTAACCCAGGCCTGCATGGCACATAGAACTATTTTTCTTTTGTTGGGCTGAAATTCCGGGGTCAGAGGACAGGAAATTTTTTATGGCTGGTAGTACTTGTAACTGTATCCCTTTTCCCAAAGGGTGATACCAGTTGGCTCTGCCAAGGGTATGCTTTTCACACCAAATCTTGGGCACTGTAGATACTGCTTCTGTTTTTATGGTGATTATAGGATTAATGACTTCAGTTGAAGATTGCTCTTGGGGATTGTTGCCTATCTCAGTGATCCTAATAAACCCTGCCAACTTTGGCCATAGGGACACCAAACTCTTGCAATGATTTGCAACAGAGGTGTAGCCCTTGGACCTCTGTCTCCCTAACCATGGTGCTCTTGAGAAGAGGCCCAAACGCCCCTGTTGGGTCCTCTGTAGTTGCCATGGCTCCTGTCCTTTCAAATCTTTCCTGAATAATATGATACTCTAGAACCCTTATAAAATCATGTCCCTGACATTTAAACTTGGCTTCTGTTTTATTAACACATTTGAAACCATTGGAGGACCAGCTGATAAATATTAATGGATATTATTCATATTAAATAACACCATTTTGTCTGGGCATGGTGGCTCATACCTGTAATCTCAGTACTTTGGGAGGCCAAGCTGGGAGGACTGCTTGAGGCCAGGAGTTTGAGGTTGTGGTGAACTATAATACAACAGCACTCTAGCCTGGGCAACAAGTGAGACCCTGTCTCCAAAAACAAAACAAACTAAAAAACTCCACCATTTTCAGTTTTCAATGGACGTCTTCTAAAATTGTATTCATAAGCTATAGATCTTCATGAGCTTCTAAATGAGCCGGAAGCCAAATCAAAGCCAAATATCACACGAGAAGTTAGTCACATTTAATCATTTAAGTGGCAATAGCTTTAGTATCCTAACTATTTTGGCCTCCGTGAGGTAAGACTCATTTTCAGTCCCATATGTACCAGTGTACTATGACAGATGCCTCTGATATGGCCCAGAATCTGGGATATTCTTAATAATTTACATAAATAAGCCGCTAACACTGCCAAAGTCTTTACTATGTGCCAGGCCCTGTTCTGGGTGTATATACATGTGCACACATAGTCACACACCGCATAATGACATTTTGGTCAATGATAGGCTGCATATACGACGGTCCCGTAAGATTGTAGTGGAGCTGGAAAATTCCTATCACCTAGTGATGTAGCTGAACACAATGCATTACTCATGTGTTTGTGGTGATGCTGGTGTAAACAAACCTATCGCACTGCCAAAAGTATAGCACATACACTTATGTGCAGTACATAATACTTGATAAAAGACTGTTACTGGCTTATGTACATACTATACTTTTTATGGTTACTTTACAGTGGACTTCTACTTATTACAAAAGTTAACTGTAAAACAGCCTTGGGCAGGTCCTTCAGGAGGTCCTCCAAGAAGGCATTGTTAGAAGAGATGACAGTTCTATGCATGTTATTTTCCCTGAAGACTTTCCAGCGGGACAAGGTATGGAGGTAGAAGACAGTGATACTGATGATCCTGACCCTGTAGGCCTAGGCTAATGTGTGTTTGTGTCTTAGTTTTTAACAAAAAAAGTTAAGTTAAAAAAAGTCAGGCATGGTAGTGGACACCTGTAAGTCCTGGCTGCATCGCTTGAGCCCAGGAGTTCAAGTCCAGCCTGGACAACATAGCGAGTCTCCATCTGAAAACAAAAAAGTGAAAAAAAAAAAAAAAAAAAAGGTTACAGAGTAAGGATATAAAGAAAAAATATTTTTGTACAGCTGTCTAATGTGTGTTTAAAGCTAAGTGCTATTATAAGAGTCAGAAAGTCAAAAAATTAAAAAGCTCATTAAGTAAAAAGCTACAGCAGGCTGTTTATTACTGAAGAAAAAAATTTTTTTTAAATTTTAGTGTAGCCTAAGTGTACAGGGTTTATAAAGTTTACAATAGTGTACAGCAGTGTCCTAGGCCTTCCCATTGACTCACCAATCACTCACTGACTCACCCAGAGCAACTTCCAGTCCTACAAGCTTCATTCATGCTAATTGCCCTATACAGGTGTACCATTTTCTATCTTGCATACCACATTTTTACTCTACCTTTTCTGTGTTTAGATACACAAATACTACTGTGCTACAGTTGCCTACAGTATTCAGTACAGTAACATGCTGTACAGGTTTGTAGTCTAGGAGCAATAGGCCATATACTATAGAGCCGAGGTGTGTAGTAGGCTACACCATCTACGATTGTTTAAGTACACTGAGGCATTCGCACAAGGACAAAAGCCAAACGACGATCATTAAATCAGTAAGCAGTACATGGCTGTGTTAACTCATTTACTCTTCACAGCAACCCTTTGAAGTAGGTGTACTATTATCCCCATTTTACAGATGAAGAAATGGAGACTCGGTTTAAGTAACTCACCTAAGGTCACATGGCTGGTAAGTGGTGTAGCCAGGATACAGTTCCAGGCATTCAGGTTTCAGAGTCTGTGTTCTTAACCATTCTGCTATGCTGCCTCTCAGAGACGTCCAAAAGTAACATCTGAGTACCTGTAGCAAAAGGCAGTCCCTGCCTTCCAGGAGTTTACAATTTAGTGGAAACAGCAGGTAAGCAAACTATTGGTAAATATAATCTGGTAAAATCTGTGGTGGAAGTAGCACACAGCAGAGGCAGCTCTAATTTGGGTCAGGAAGGTGTCTTTGAGCAGATGACTTCCAAGCTGAGCTACAAAGGATAGCAAGGGTTAGCCAGTGGGAGAAAGCAAAGCATTCGCAGTAGAGGTAGCAGCACAGTTCTTCCTACCATTGGTTCTATGTAGTTTGAGACTAGGGGGCAGATTGCAATGAGCGGGGAGTTGAGCTAGAGAGGAAGGGGTCAGATCCTGGAGGTCCTGTATGTCATGCCAAGGGGTCTGGATTTTATTCAGTGAGCAGTGACTAACTGATGGTGGTACAGGGGAAAGACTGGTAGGAAGTAAGCAGCAGGGAGACTAGTTAGCTTAGTCCAAAAATCCAAGTAAGACATGAAAAGGGCCTAACCTAAGGCAATGGGATCAACAGGGCTTAGAGCCAAAACATCATGGAAAGGTTAACATGGCAACAATTAGGGAGGAGTGGAGGATGTTGACATGGACAATAGGGTGGGCAGTGGTGCCATTCCCCAAGATAAGGGATTCCTGAAGAAAAAGACTGGGGGCTGGACACGGCAGGGCTCGACTGAAGTTCTTGTGGACATCCAAGTGCACCTGTCAGATGGGCATCTGTGTTTATTCCCCTGGTGTTCTTGGGGAGGTGAGTTAGAGATGGAGATCATGGAGCCATGAGCGGAGTCTGAAGCCATGCATTAGGTCATCTAGGGAGTGAGTACAGAAAAAGAGGGTGGAGAGATGCAGGCATATGGCAAAGAGTCAGCAAAGGAAAGTGAGGCCCACATAGAGGAGAGTCAGGAGAGACTCGTCACAAAAACGGAGGGATTTCGAAGAGTCGTTTATGACGGGGTCGGGGAAAAGTTTGCATCCTGCCTCTACCTCCAAGTGACATGATCTTGGGCAAATTATTCAGCCTTAAGTCTCAGTTTCCCAGTGTGTAACATGGGATGAGTATGTCTACTCCTAGGGCATTACTGTGAGGGGTGAATAAGATAATGCAATCCGTGTAAAAAACTTAGCAAAGCACCCAGGAAATGCTGAACATATATATGGATATGTATCCCTCTTTCTATACAGCCAAATGCTGTAGAAGTGGAGTATAATTAACACAAAGGTAGATGCTGGATTGTTGCTATTTGCTATCTATTTATTATTATTGCCCACACTGCAGTTCCAAGCTCCGTAATTATTTAGTTGGCCAAGTCACACATTCATTTTTAAAGAATGTATGGGCAAGGATGAAAGATAGCCTCTGGCCTTAGGTAGCTTCACTGGGTGGTCAGGGAGATGGACATTGGGGTGGATAGGAGGTGGAGTATACACTGAAGGAGTTTGAGGGATGAGGGGGCTTATTGTTAGAAGGGACTGGAGGGTGAGAAAGAAAAGGGGTCCAGGTCATGGAAAATGGGTGGCCCTGCCAGTGTTTATTCAATTGTGCACCCAAAAGAGCCAAACCCATGCACGTGCCCAAACAAGTCCTGGTTACTGCACCTTCGTGTAGGACAGATGATCTGGGCTCCCCCAGGAGTTGAAGGGGGTAAGGTAGGGTGTGTGCCGGGACCCCACACATCAGAAAGAAGAGGGAGGTATCCATTCACTCAAGCATGGAGGGCCAGCTAGGCTCGCCCCACAGCTTTAGTGACCAACCGACACGCCAATCTTCACTACAAGAACTCAAAAGATGTTGGAACAGCCAAAAAAAGGTCTTGCCATTATCTTCCTTTACCTAATTTTTCTATAATAATATTTTATTCATTTTCTCTTTGTAAGATGCCTGAAATGTTTTCTGGAACATGGTGGGTATGAATAAGTAAGGAAAAAAAAGAGGAGAGGAAATTATGGTCTGTTACCTTTTAAGAGAAAAATCACCTGAATGGGGATTGGATGAGGTAACAGCAAATGCTCTCATTTATTGTCATAATAAGGATGTGCTCTTTTTTCTGTTTTTCAGATGAGGAAGATGAGGCTCAGAGAGGTTAAGTGACTTGCCTAAGTTCACACAATAAATAGTTTGGATAGGAGCTCAGTTCAACACAAATTCCATACTCTTAACTCAGCCCCCTAAAGTGGAGCAAGCTACTTAGCCTCTTTTGGTCTCATGTTCTATCTACCGATCACAACAAATCACTCCAAAACTTAGGGACTTAAAACAGTGATCAGTTTATTATCATCCTTCGTGGTGCTGGGCTTTGACTGGGGTTAGTGAGGCGGTTCTTACTCAGTTCTCAGTCAGACGGTGGCTGGGTGGTTGAGTGGCTGGAGTCGTCTCGAAGGCTTCCTCACTCATATGTCTGAGGGTTGATACTGCTGTCAGCTGAACATGTACACGTGGCCTCTCCATGTGGCCTGGGCTGCTTCACAGCATGGTGGCTGGGTCCCAAGAAACAAGAAGTAGAAGCTGCTAGTTCTTAAGTCCTAGACTGTGAGACTGGCATAGCATCACTACCACCATATTCTGTTGATCAGTCACAGAGTTCAGGTAAAGGGGAGAGGATAGACACCACCTCTCCATGGGGCCATGCTTTAAAACCTCCCATCTATAAAATTTACACAATGGGCATAAGCATACAATGAACGCCTGTTGTTTTTGTCAGCCAAGCCTTGTCTTCCTTAGGGTTCTCTCCTCTCCCCCTCCACCCTCACAGGCCCTATGGCCATGCTCTACCACCACTTAGAGCCTGCCTGAGAATCATCAGATTCCTGATGGCAGCTGTTAAACCAAATCCCCGTGTCTGAAGAGCTGCCCCTGGACTTAACAATTCACCAGCTAGTAAACTTCCTCCTGCTAAAGCAGGTCTTATTTCAGTTTCTATAACTTGAAACCAAAATCCTCACTGTCCACTAAGGGTTGGTTGCGGAGTTTCAAGTGTCAAACGTGCCTTTTAACAGCAGGTGTACAGGAAGTGGTTTATTATTATGAATCAATTTATTATGAAGAATTTGGCCACAGGTAGAGGGATTCTGATTTGCCCAAAGCCCCAGTGAACCAATGATCTGACTGGGATTCAGACCCAGGATGTCCGGCTCAGAATCTTTTGCCTTGCTCTGCCTTCTGTATTTCTGTGGTCTTGTCAGACAGGTGCACTACATATAATGTCCTTATGGGACAGGATGTGAGCTCATGGGTCATCTGGCTGGGATTGGCAAATACCTGACACATACTCACATTTAAATTCCTTGCCCATAAGAGACATTATGAAATTATCATGTTAGTATTTCCAAGTCGTCTAAAAATTGCTCCAAATCCTTAACAAGGACTACTCCAGGCAGCCACTAAATGTTCTGTGTTGGCAAGTGAAATGAGGCCTGAGGTAGATTAAAAACAAATTATGGCCATATTTTGAAGTTCCTCCTATTAGGAGGAATTTCGGCTTAGCCTTGTGACTTGTGTTGGCCAATGGAACCTTACAAGCATGACACAAGCAGGATCTTGAAAAGCACTTGTGTATTGGGGATGGTCCTTTCTTGTTGCTCTTGGAACCCAGTTGTGATGTGAACAATATGGGTCAGCCTGCTAGATGCTGAGACCCTGCAGCCCAGTTGCTCCTATTGCCCAGCCAACCACTTGACATGTGGATGAGGCCCTTTGAGACCAGCCAGCCCCCAGCTCATTCCAGCCACATGAGCCCAGATGAGATAAGAACCACCAAGCTGAGCACAGCCCAAATTGCCACGTCACAGAATCTGGCATTCATAAATGTTTATTAAAGCTACTAAATTTGGGGGTGGTTTGTCATACAACAGTCAGTAACTGATACAAGGCCCATTTGTTATCCCTGATCTAGACCAATCTCTCATTTTACAGCTGAGGAAACTTAAGATCTAGCAAGGAAACAGACATGCCTAGGGTCACCAGCCTGGTTGGCAGCAATAAAGAGGCCCAGGCCTCTTAGCTCACGATCCAATAAACCCACTGGCTGCTATATTCCTTCAAGATGGCTGTAAGGATCACAAATGAGGCTTTAAATCGTGAAAACATTTAGAGACAATTGGCCGTTTGGGTAGAATCTGGTATCATTTCTTCACCATCTCCTTTCAGAGTTTTCACAGGTTAGACAAATATGACAACTGTTGACCAGCAGAATGGGAGATGTCTGTTGCACCCAGGCTCAGAGAAGGAGGGCATGTGTACACAGGGCTTTGGATGCCAATTTTCCACTCGGGGACACAATTGTGAGTGTTCCGAAGAATTCAAGTAGTCCAGGGTCTTCTCTGGGGTGCAAGGATGGGACTCCCATTCTCCCTCTGCCCAGCACATGTCCCGGTGCCAGGGTGATTAAGCAGGGCCTTATGGGCAGAAGTGGGTAAGGACAGATACCTCCTGTTCTTAAAGGTGTCTCTCCTGCTCTTCTCATGGCCCTCCCAAGCTTGGCATACTAAGGAAGCCCACGGTCACTGGTTTACCTGCCCCCTAAACTCTGAAAAGTGAGTGTCTCAGTTGACACCAGGCTCTGGAGATACAGGGACACAATGCCTGGTGCTATATGCCTTCAGCGTAGGGTTCACTAGACTCCAAATCTTTGGATTTGGCCCACGTTCCAGTCCAGGGCAGCTGTTCCCCATGTTGTACGGATGGAGATATCAAGATCCAAGAACAGCTGTTACCTACCCAGTTTACAAGTGGGTCTGCTAGAGCTGGCTCTGGTCTTCTGGGAGTGGAGGAGTGTGTTCCAATGGACCTACCCCCTTCCACTGTACACCTTCTTCATCTCTCCAGATGGAAGCCTTTTGATTTGGCTAAGCTGGCTGGGCCAGGACCCGGCCCAGTTTCCAAGGGCCCATTTCTAACCCCACGCCTGGATCTCTCAGCCTGAAGGCCTCAGCTTCGGCCATGAGGTTCTTCACAAACCCCTACCTGCTCCATTGCTGTTGCCAGGGTCCCTTGGCAGACACATGGGGACTATGATCCCACTGGGCAGCTAACACTAAGAAGGGGCAGAAATACTCCTCCAAATCACACCAAGAGGCAATGCCAAGCAGGGATTGGGGCCTTTGGCTCAGGTGTGAAGCCTGAACTCTGGCTGCCTCAGAGCTGGCCTAGTGATGCCCCTGCCCGCAGAACTCAGGACTGCCTGAGCCCAGAGCCGCACTAGGGCTTCAGACTGCTGGCCTGCCAATGACAGCGGGCAGGAGGGCTGCCCAGTGAGGGAGACAAGAGACAACAAAGACTTCCCTGGGGAGCCTGAGCACTGTCCCAAGCTCAGCCTGCAACCTCCACTTCAACCTTGAGCCAAAGCCGAGGAGGAAGCTTTGGTGAAGGCTATGATATAGAACTGGTGGCCTGAGACGAGATGTTCAATAAGGATTACAGCAGGGCTGCAAACTGAGGGACATGTAAAGATGGAGGGAAAGAACCCAAACCCTTTCTGATGATGGAGTTGAATTCTGTGTGCTGGGGAATGCCTGCCCAGGAGGGGACGAGCAGGTACTGAAGAGCAGTCAGCTGCTCTGGGAGACTTCTCAGAGGTGCTGACACTAGAGCAGCAGCTTCATGCTGAGCAAGTATTTGCCAGGTGGAGAGAGTAGCAAGGGGAGCAGAGGAGTGTGTGCTGGCCTTAGAACAAAGTATGTTTCTGGGTGCTGCCGTCCCACAGCCCCACACCAATGAGACCAGCCTTTGTGGCCACATTTTATGTCCCAGTTCACTGGACCAGGATGGGAACTTGTAACCTATGAGTGACTCAAAAAAAATCTGCTGTGGCAGTTGATTCTCTCTTGGGAACCTGAATGTGGGGAAAACTTATCAATTCATTGTGGGGAATAAAAGGGAAGGGGGTGAGTTAGGAGGACATCATGGGCCATGTTGAGCTGTGAAGAAGTGGAAGTTAGAACGAACCTGGCCAGTTGTTTGAGTGCCGGCAAATGTCTAGACAAGTGGCCTAAGAGAGGGGCAGACAGTCCACATGAATCCTGACACAAACTTCCCACTGCTGGAGGTGGGATCTTTCCTTGCTCCCCAAACTGCCCGGAGTGAAGAACTTGTATGTTTTGTGAGACTGAGGTGCAGGGTCTGCGTGTGGGCAGCAAAGAAGGGTGCAGGCAGGAGACAGGAGAGGCCAGAGCAAGCAGGATCTCGGACCTCATACTCAGGAGGTGGGATTTGTTCTGATGATCAGGAGTCATTTAGTAAAGAGTTTTTACACAAGGAAGGGACATTTCAGTGGTGGGCAGTGGCTGCTGGGAAATGATGTAGGGGAGAAGCTGGAGACTGAGAGGCTGGTAAGAGGACAAAGTGAAAAAAACCACAGTGTCCTAAACCAGTATAGAGAAAGAGGAAGAAGTAGTGGATTCTAGAATCATTTTAAGAGCTGACTTAGTGAGAAGCTAAGGAAAGAGATGAGGCCTCGACTTAACTACTGAGTGACCAAGTGGGTCACACCTGCTTGACGTTTCAGCCAGCAAGGTGCTCATGGGCACCAGCATATCCGACCCTCCCCCAACAGCTCTACTGGCCATTTTTATCACGATTTTAGCTGAGGAAACTAAGGCCCAAGTGGATCAGTATTAAGCACCCTAGACAATGTTCCCTGGTAGGGAGGAGTGAAGGAGATGAGAACAGAAGGGGTACAGCAGACCAGCTTTCTGGAGAGCAGAAGGGCCAGGATACCTTCGTGAGGAAACACAAACCATCCCGTCTCAGAGCAGGTTGGGATCCAATCTCTTTATTGTCAGGGTCCCTCCCTGTGGGCCCCCCTCCAAATCTATAGAAAAACCCCAAGCCTAGGAGTGTCCTGGGGGGAAGGGAGGCAGAGTGTGGGGAGACACTTGTGCTCTGCCCTCTGGCCTGGACAGTGCACAAAGGGAGGGTGCACAGGGAAAGGGTAGGCTGGAAACTCCACCTGCAGAGGATGTGACATTGTCTGGGATGCATGGGGGAGGAGGTGCCTGCTGCCCGCTCTCCTCTGGTACCCGCTGGGGGGTGGCATCCAGGGCGGGTGCCCAGCTTGAGGCCTGGGACGGCGATGCCCTTCTCCTGCTGGTGGCCATTGCTCCTGTCAGGCTGAGAAAGAGAGAGGCACAGGACACTAAGGCTGAGAGGAAAAGCCCCTGGTGCTCCTGATATCAGGGGTAGGGAAGAGGAAAGGGTGGGGTGATGCCTGCAGACAGAGCTTTACCTACACTCTAGCTCTGGCCTCATAATCCTCTGGTCATGTGAACTTAGGCAAGTCTCACCTCCTTCCTGAACCTCCACTTCCTCACAAGAGCCTCTGTGACTCACCTGTGAACTAGCTTAACAAGGGAAAACTTAGCCTGTCAAGTAAAGCCATGAAGTTCCAAGAGAGACTACTTATGCAGAATTTTCTAAACTTAACTGTTCTAGAAGCTCCTGTTGGTGGGGCATTTTACAGCATGAATGTGTCCCATATGAAGACACCTCCCTGGGAGCACACCGGTGTTTGAGATCTTCCTCCACCCCAGCCTGTCTGACTGTGAACATGGCCCCAAGGGAACAGGTCAGAGAGTAGGCAGGGCTAGGTGTGGCCTGGCTTCCCTCCAGGGTAGAGCAGAGTAGTGTGGCAAACCGTGGCCAGAGAATGCGCTTTCAGGCCACACGCCATCAAATCTAGGCTCTACCAATTACTCCCTTGGGATCTTGTGAGACATGTGGTATCTCCCCACACCCTTCAGTTCCTCAGTTTCCACATCTGTTATGCTGGCACAATCATAACCTTGTAGGGTTGAAGGTGAAATCAAAAAAAGCAGGTGCAGCTCCTGCCACACAGGGTATTTCCTCCCCACAAAATGATGAAGTCTAAGCCCCTAAGCCTGGCATGTAATGCCCTTCACAATCATCACCCTCTGATGATGAGTGCATCCTCTCCCTGCCAAGGAGAGCTGGGGCTGCAGCAACAGGAGGCTCGTGGCCTCACCGCATACCAGGGACTGTCACAGCTCTGTGCCTGTGCTAAGGCTGCTCCCTCAACCAAGAGCAGGCTCAGCTACACACAATCTCTTTTACCACCTGGCCTCCTGTCTGCTGTCATCCTGCTCACGTTGGGTAGTTAACAGTTTGTGTCTTCCTCCACCAAAGAGCTCCTCAAGGGTGGAGACAGGTCACGTGGCTCAGAGTGTGCTGAAGGAGCCATTGCTGGGCAGGCCTGGCCAGTCTATCCATCACACCTGTTTTCTCAGCCTGCCAAGTCTCCGCCACAAAGGTGTGGCAGGATGGCTGGACATGGAAAGGGCTTCATTCCTGGGCACAGCGCTACCTTGCTAGGTCTGCTTCATGATACTTCCTGCCCAACCCAGGGAAGAGGCATGGCCTCTACTTCCTGCTTCTCTACCCCTGCCCCCCAGGACCCCATACCTGCTTACTGCAAGGCCCCATCCTCTGCATCTGTGTCCTGGCTGTGCTCCTGATAGGGAGAAGGCAAGAGACCACACATCACTCACTGCAAGCTCCAAATTCTGTCCTGGGCCATTTGTCTAGAAAGACCCCGGGGCCCAGAGCACACCCAGAGGACACAGTCAGAAATGGGGAGGGACAGCCAATGGCAATGCCTATGGGACCAGACAACAAGGGTGGGATAGGATCTTGAGAGAGTGGTCTGAGGGCCCCCCATAGGAGAAGTCAAGGAGTTCTGTAAGTGGCAGGGGGCACATTTCTGTGCATAGAAAGAATTTGTATTGGGGCAGCTGAGAGCTTTATAGATTGGTGAAAGGGTTAGGGCTTTTATGGAGACTACTATGCTCAAGAGAGTAAGATGAAGTATCAGGCTAGGTTCAAAGCAGGAGATGTGAGCTGGGCATGAGGAAGACCCCTTGACTGTCATGGCCATGAGCCCATCTCTTCTCATGCTGGAACCCAGCAGTGATGAAAAGGAGAACATTCCAAACCCAGTAAAGAAGTCTGGGCTACAATCCTGGCTCAGACCTTATTAACTACGAGGCCCTTAGCAAGCTACTCAATCCCTGTGAGCCTCAGTTTCCTTGTGGGCTGAAACGTGGGAACCATAATACTGTGCATGGTACAGGGCTGTTGTTAAGGTTAAATGAAGTTAGAACGTATGGACTGCAGGGCCTGGTGCTCAACGAACATTCTTTAAGTAAGCGAGTAGCAAGTAAACAACAGGTATTTTATAGACTCAGAGTCTGGTCTACCCTCCTTCTCAACAAAAGCTCCCTGTCAAATGGCCTCCCAGCCTCAGCCTGAATAATTCCACTTAGAGGCAGGGAGCTCACTCCCTCATGACATAGCTGCTTCGTGCTCGAGCAACAACGGCTCTTAGCAAATCTTCTGTGGAGGTTAACACCCACTTCCCCATGATTTCCCCAGGCAACCCCAGTCCTGCTCTCTGGAACTCTGCAGGCCATGTGCTCCCTTGTGTCCAATTCTCCCCTTTCTCCAACCCATGTGGAGAATGGAGGCCAGAATGAGCCCTGGACTTGGGTCTGCCCCAGTCCTTAGTTGGGCTTCTGACTGGTATCTGAAATAGGCAACTGCCCCCTGCTCTTTCTTCCCTCTTCTCTACAGGACTAGAAGCCCTGGGAGGACAGAGCTCACAGGGGAGCCAACCAGCTCAGAGGTTCTCCCTGCCCTATTGCCCTCCTGAGACAAGGAGTGCAAAGTCCAGTCCCAGCCCACCCTGCCGTGCCCCTGGCCAGGCCCTCACCAGCTCTTCCTCGCTATGTGCCAGCAATCCCTCTTCATCACCATCATCTCGAGCCTGTGCTTCTCCTTGGGGCGTGCCTACCCCGGAAGGCGTGTCCTCTTTGGGGGCTGGTGGCCGGCTGCTGCTGCCACTATTGCCACCGCCACCACCACTGCTGCTGCCAGCGCTGCTGTCACTCTTCTTCTTGCCATCTTGAGGAGGAAGGGGTGGATCAGGAGGAAATAAAACTCAGCTTGGGGCACTTTAGGAAAAGCTGGCCCTCCAGGTGGGCTGGGATCTGCAGGGCCACCCCAGCCCCTCTCCCCTGTGTACTATCCTCCCACCCTCTGCCCTATGCCTGGGCCACGGAGCTGGGTGAGGACCCTCAGAGGCTGACCTGGATTGGCTTTTTGCTCCTCAGCAATCTGCTCCAAGCGGCCCAGCAAGGCATCAACGTTGGACTTGATCTGCGTCAGCTCTGTCTTGATAGCCTGCAGCTCACTGCTCTTTACTGGGAGTGGAAGGGGGGGACAGGGCTGTCACCTAGGGGCTGAAGGCTTGACACACAAAACCTCAGCCCTATTCTGTCAACTAGGAATGGAGTTCCTTTTTGGTTCTTTCCCTGGTCAGGGAAAAGGCCTCCTCCTGAGACTTCCTGGAGGCCATCCCTACAGTGACCAGCCCACACTTCTGAATCCGGCTCTTTTCCCCAGAGCTCTCAATCCCGAAAGGGACTGAGGATGGACAGGAATGCAGGTGTACAGTGTGCTCTTCTGTGTGCACCTGAGCAAGAACATGTGTCTGCCTGTGTTATGGGATGGGGCCTGTCTTTCAAGGTATACAAATGTAGGTCTTTTGCAATCAGATTTCCTGGGTGCTTGACTGTGGTGTGTGTACACTGGAGTGAATGTGGAATAGTGGGCCTGTGTAGACCTGTCCTTGTCCTTACTAGAGAGGATAGATGCCATCTCCTATCTGGGCACCATGTCACAGCACTAATCTTTCTGTGCCCAACCCGCACCCCTCCTCCTCAAATGTCAGCCTTTTCCTCTTAGAAATGGATGAAAATACTCACTTGGTTGTGTTAGAGCTGCAGAGCTGTGGGAGATTTGTTCCTTTATCTATTTTCCAATGTAAAAAAATGTGATTCTATTATTTTGCTAATGATACGAATACAAATTATCTAGGAAGAAGATATAGTCACTCACACTTGATCTTGGCTGAGCTGGTGGTGACGGCTGTGGAGCGGGCAAAGAGCTTGACAGGTATGGTAGTTTTGACACGCCGGACCAAAGGGACTGTGACCCGGGGTCGCTTCACAGGGACCACCCTGGGCAATGGCACAGGCGACAGGCGGCCCCGATAGTCGAAGAGCCTGTAGGGCAAATGCGCCAGAGGCTACAGCATGGCCTGTGGCCACCAGGGAGCACTGTGGCTGGGAGGCCAGGACTACACACCTTGGCCGGCCCCCAACAAGCCCTGGGGTGAGAAGCAGGGCTTTGTGGACCCTGACTGCTCTTGGAGTCCTCACTACATCCACCTCTCCCACCAGCTAGGTGAGGTAAGGGCAGATGAGGCAGTAGGTGGTAGTGATTACATGCCATTCAACAGAGGAACAAAGTGAGACCAGCCCCACAAAGGTGCCTTTCCTAGTCACTCTGACACCCAGGCCAGCTCTATTCCATGACCTGGCTTCTGCCCAGTCAACTGCCACCCCAACCTCTGGTCAGAGTTCAGAAGTCTCAAAGTAGCACAAATCCCCAGCTGGAAATAGAGAGGTATGAGAGTGAGGGTCAACCCCTGAGCCTCAGTTTCCCCACATGCTTAATAAGGATGGCTACCCAAATTCAGTGTCTACCCAAGTCTTCTGTGAGGGTAGAGCATGAAAGAATGCAGCTAAAAATACACTTTAAAAGATGTGATTAGGTGAAAGGTTAGGGTACTGAGACTCTCAATGCATGAGCCCATAGCCTCAGAGATGTGAGGCTAGATGCTGAGCCCTTTCCTTGCTCTGGGCCTCCTTAATCACCCCACCCTTCCTGCCCCACTTCAGAGACAAAGGCCAGGAGCCCAGTGTGGGATGCTCAAGGCTGTACAGTTCAATCAAATCGGACCCCAGGGCTCCCAGACTGTGTGCTCCTTCCCACAGCCGTCACTCAGTCCTCTCCAGGGATTTGGGGGGTCTTTTCCTGCTGACCAGGCAGAAACACAGTAGGCTGAGAAGGGGTCTCCCCACCATCTGTTCCTACCATCTTTCTGCAGGGACCCACAGCCTTATTGGGTACACACTGGGACCACTTTCCTGATGACAGCCAGGAAAGCTGCCATCACTGGGCAGGCAGTTCAGTGCCCCATTCTTTGGTACTCCCTTGTTCAGGGAGCCTTGCCCTGGGGGTGGTGATGGCTGGAGATGGAGAGTCTCTGGGCAAGGATCCAATCCCAGACCCTGCATTTCTGCCCCCAAGGGGAGGGGGCGGCTCTGGCCTTGGTCAGAATCACTGAACCACAGAATCCCAGAGCTGGAGGAACCCTGAGAGATCACTTGGTGCAAGCACATTTCACAAACTTGGAAGGGGATTTGCCTAAAGTCACATAATCAATCCAGTGGCAGAGCTGAGATTAGCACCTAAATCTTCTGACTCGCAGGTTAGGGCACTTTCCAGTATACCACACTATCTCCTGAAACCATTCTTAGGTGAGAAAAACAAGGCTCAGAGAGGTCCTTCTACCTGGGCCCCTGGGGGTGTGCTGAGCTGGAGGTAGGGAGGGAAGCAGGGAGGAGGCGAGGTCTGGGCTGGTCCCCACTATGACTTCCACTTAAGAGTATGGCGGAGTGGGAGCCCACAGCCCACCAGACTAGTCAGGCCTCCAAATAGCTTCTGGCCTCGTGGCTATAAATATAAGGCCAAGGGGCTCAGTCTGAGCTCTGGAGTTCCTTCCCGCTGGTTGGCACTTCACACAAAGAAGGAAACTGAAAGGAGAAGTATGAGGCTCAGACTCCCTATAACCAGTGCCGTACCCTGTTGTGTATTCCAACTGGCTACGTTTATATAGCCATTGACTGTATCATCTCCTTGAGTCTTACCCCAGACTAGGAGGAAAAGGGCAGCCAGAGTGTCAGCGTGGTATGGTCGATGGGAGCTCAGGCCTGGGCACCTGCAGAACTGAACCCTACACCCAGCTCTGCCACTGACTTGTGAAGCAACCTTGGGCAAATGCCTGTCCACACCTCTGGGATTTGATTCGCATTTGGAGAACTGAGGGGGCTGCACCAACAATCTCTCAGAACCCTTCCAGCTTGGCTGTTTCACGCCTGGGCACGCCCCTCCCCTGCTCACCTGTCGTAGAAGTCGTCCCGGTAGTAATCATAGCCAAAGCTGTAGCCACTGGGGAAACAAAGGGGAGAGGGCCAGAGCTTAGGGACGGCCACTCAGCCCACTCTCCATAGGCCCTCATCTCCAAAGGCCTCCCCAAATTCTAGGCTCAGCACACCATCACATTAGCGTTTACTCCCTCTGTGGGAAGAGGGACCATCCCACCCAGACAGAGTGCCCCACCTGTATATGGCAGATGCTGCTCTCTTTAGCCCCTTGGGTCTGTTGGGCTTGGGCTCTCCAGCCATGTTGATGTCTGTGTGAAGGGAAGAGGCAGAGTCAGAATGCTGCGATGACAGCAAACAAACACATCCCCCTCATGTACACATGCAATTCACGTGAGCAATGATGGAAACATGGACTTTATTCACTGATGTAGCCAACAAAAGTCTTCATACATTAGACTCATACCCAGCTATCACATGGACATGCCTGTTTGTGTGTCCATATACAGACACATCCATGCATGCTCACAATGGTATCACTTACATACACAATCATGTACAACATACATATATGCATTCTCAAGTACATTCATGTAATCACATGTATCAGGTACACAAGAACATATACACAGATCCAGCCTCACACACAAATTCACATGTCCACATAAGAAAGTCACATACACAGATAACATATGTACTCTCAAGTACACTCAGACTTGGCTCCAACATCATATACATAACTGGCCATATGCAAACAAGCCAACGCACATTCACACGGACATTCTACTAAACATCTCAATGCCTAGAACGGTGCTTAGTACATGTTAGGATCTCAATAAATATTTAGTAAATGAGTATGTGTATATCTGTTTACACATGCCAGTATATTCTGACACATACACACACATACAGGTATGTGTTCACATATCTCCACATGTTCAGTCACATTCTTATTCAGAAATACATATATAGATATCCCTTCTCAAACATACACATATACACAGAATTACATGCACACACATGAACAATGCACACACTCCAAGGCATACCAGGATAGACCCCTCCTCCTAGCTCTCAGAAAGTGTTCTAAGTCATCTGTAGCCCAATATAAAAGGCTATTCTAGTCCACTCTGTTCCCTTTCTCAGGGGAATCTGCATTTTAACTGGAGCCCTAAAGCCTGTCATTAAGAAACACCAAGAAGGCAGGGACAGGACAGAACTGTTTTCTAGGAGCTTCTAAAATACTCCCCTCTAGGCATCAATTTTATGACTTGATTTATAACAAATACAGCTTATTTAATTTACAAAATCTCAGAGCAGTGGTAGTGGTGGGAGAAAGAGAGGAGGGGGCTAAGAGGGGAACTGGAGCATGAAGGAAGGATAGCAGCTACCCTGGGGAACACTAGGAGAATACTGTGGTGAGGCTTACCCAGGGTCTGCCCGGCCAGCACCCGCCCATTCTCTCCCAGCACAGCTGCCCGGGCATGGCGCTCGTTGGCGTACTGGACAAAGGCATAGCCCTTGTGCACAGAACAGCCGGCCACACGGCCATACTTGGAGAATATGGTCTCCACATCTGACTTCTTCACCACAGCTGTGTTGAGATTTCCGATGAAGACGCGAGAGTTGATGGATTTGGGGTCATTCTTATTGGTTACATTGCTTGTCTGGATCTTCAAGGACATGGTGGCCACCTGAAGAGAGAGAGCCTCTGTAAAGCTGGGACCATGGGCTGGGCTCAAGGGCTGCCCAAGGCCCACATTCTGGCTAACTAGGTGCTTCTTGCCATCCTACAAGCTTACACCCCTATAGCATCCAGCCTTCCTGTTTCTGCATCTTGTTTGTTATATTACTAACAGTTGTTACTTATTCTGTTGGTATTCACGTGGTAAGCAGAGCACAACACTTCATAAGGGAAGAATCTAACATTCAGAGAGGTCACAATGCTAGCGAATGGCAGTGCTAGGATTTGAACCCTGGACTGTTTGACTTCGATTCTTTTGAGTCCACTCCTTCTTCAATGCTCAGATCAAATATTACCCCATTCAGGATCTAAATGTGAAGATCTACAGCTTTTCTACTGTTCCTCCAATACAGAACCATAGCAAAGAGGTCCCATGGTAATTGCAAGTAATGCTTACTTTAGAACAATACCATATTATGAAAATTGCTCAGTCTGATCCAGACATGGACTTAGCTACTATGTGTTTATTGGTACCAGCCATTTTGGAAAAGGTATGCTAAGTCTCAGAGTGGTGTAAGCTTGGAGTGGCATACAATATTGGATAATCTCAAGACCCCACAACTGAGTGTTAATATTGTCATATTTTACCAGAAACTAAGTTCATTAACTTGCCAACACTGGACATTCAAACATAGGTCAGTCTGTCCCTAAAGCCAATTTCTTCCAACTTTATCACTGTTTCCTGGAGCTAAAACCAACTTAAATACTATAGTAAGTCAGTATATTTATCTGAGAATTGTTTTCAATAAATAAATTTTTTAAGAGTTACCCATTTCTATACCTACTCAAATTTTGTTCTGTTTGGCTTAGAGATGAGAGACTACACCTACTCTTTGCTCTCTATGCTCTGGTAATGTCTTTTACTCCAAAGAGCAGTATGGGGCCGGGCATGGTGGCTCACACCTGTAATCCTAGCACTCTGGGAGGCCGAGGCGGGAGGATCACTAAAGGTCAGGAGTTTGAGACCAGCCTGAGCAAGAGCAAGAGCAAGACCCCATCTCTACTAAAAATAGAAAGAAATTAGCTGGACAACTAAAAACATATAGAAAAAATTGGCCAGGCATGGTGGTGCATGCCTGTAGTCCCAGCTACTCAGGAGGCTGAGGCAGAAGGATTGCTTAAGCCCAGGAGTTTGAGGTTGCTGTGAGCTAGGCTGACGCCACGGCACTCTAGCCCGAGCAACAGAGCAAGACTCTGTTTCCAAAAAAAAAAAAAAAGCAGTACATATTTTTCCTACTCCATTCCTGGACAGGTTATACTTGGGCACAGGCTTCAAGGTGAATGAGGAGAGGCGGCTCAATTTCAGTAGAAAAGGCCTAAAGTTAAGCCTTGGTATTTATACTTTCTGGCCCAGTCTTCTGCTCATTGGCATGGGTTGGTGCAACTCCCTTTTAGGATCCTCCTACCTCAAAAACCTACCTTAGGTCCGTTTCAGAAGGTGCTAAAGGCCCCAAACAGCATGTATAAAACCTCTCATCAGCCTGCCAGCCTATTTACTAATATTTTTGGGCAGAAGGGGCTTCTTTTTAGTGAAATGGATAAGAGAAATCTGTACCCTTTGTCCCACTAAAAGGTAAGAGACCCTTTTCTCCTAGATCCTCCCAGCCTGGAAGTTGGTACATTCTGACCAGCAGATGGCACTGTTTACCAGGAACTCATAGGCTGCCCCTGAGAATGTGATTCTGGGGAAGATACTGCTCCTGGGTCTGGGCTTGCAGTAAGCCCATGGGACAAACTGGGGTCAGGAGTACACTATCCTAGACAAAGGAAGAGGGCTGAGAGGGTGCCATCACTCCTAATGATGAAGGAGCTGGTGCTAGCTACGGAACTGACTTGAAAGGGACAGATTCTTGTTACTCAGTTTATCTTTGCATCCAATCATTTATTAGATTGGTGCAAAAGTAATTGCAGTTTCAGACCGTGAATTTTAAATCTTTATAAATAGGCTCAAACATATCTTTATTAGCCAAAATAGGAACCATTACAACCAACAAATTTTTGCCAATGAGAAATAAGTTTGTTTATTCCTGTAGTGTAAAAATCTGTGCTTCGGGATTTGTGGAACTCTTGGGAAGCATTTTCTGCATCCTGCTGGTTGTGGAAGCATTTTCCCTGCAAAAAGTTGTCAAGACGCTTGAAGAAGTGGTAGTCAGTTGGCAAGAGGTCAGGTGAATACGGTGGATGATGCAAAACTTCATAGCCCAATTCATTCAACTTTTGAAGCCTTGGTTGTGTGATGTGCGGTCAGGTGTTGTTGGCCCTTTCTGTTGACCAATGCTGGCTATAGGCATTGTAGTTTTTGGTGCATCTCATAGATTTGCTGAGCATACTTCTCAGATGTAATGGTTTTGCTGGGATTCAGAAAGCTGTAGTGGATCAGACCAGCAGCAGACCACCAAACAGTCACCATGACCAGTTTTTGGTGCAAGTTTGGCTCTGGGAAGTGCATTGGAGCTTCTTCTCGGTCCAACCACTGAGCTAGTCATTGCCAGTTGTCGTATAAAATCCACTTTTTCTCACACATCACTATCCGATCAAGAAATGATTTATTTTTGTATACAAGAAGATGACACTTCAAAATGACGATTTTTTTTTTATTTTCAGTCAGCTCATGAGGCACCCACTTACCGAGCTTTTTCACCTTTCCAATTTGCTTCAAATGCCAAATGACCTTAGAATGGTCAACGTTGAGTTCTTCAGCAACTTCTTGTGTAGTTTAAGAGGATCAGCTTCAATGATTGCTCTCAATTTGTCACTGTCAGCTTCCGATGGCTGGCCACTGCGCTCCTCATCTTCAAGGCACTCGTCTCCTTTGCAAAACTTCTTGAACCACCACTGCACTATACATGCAGTGTTCATTAGCAGTTCTGGGGCCAAAAGCATTGTTGATGTTGTGTGTTGTCTTTGCTGCTTTATGACCCACTTTGAACTCAAATAAGAAAACTGCCTGAATTTGTTTTTTGTTTAATCATCATTTCCATAGTCTAAAATAAATATAAACGGCAAGTAGTAAGTCATTAGCAAAAAAACATAAAGCGAGAAATGCACATTAAAATGAGGTATGACATAACCATATTTATTTAAGAATGTATTCCAATATCAAATGGCAAATTTTAATAATGCTGAAACCGCAATTACTTTTGCACCAACCTAATACTAAGCACTGAGGGACATAAAGGAGGTTACCTCTGAAAACACCTAACACACTGTCCACGTGCAGCAGAAATGCTCAATGCACATTGGTCTTCTTGGGTGCCCCATTCCTCACAGTTTCGACAGTCCCTCTCCTACCTGGATGACAAGCCATTCAAGGGTTAATTCCTTGTCTATTCATAGGTATCCAAGAAGTTTATGGGGCTGCTGTGTGAGCATCAGGAGATTCTCTCCTGGGTGGTTCAGCTCAAAGTTATCAAGTTTTGGCTCAGAAAGAAGCCACCTGCTTTGGCTAGAGGGAGTCAGTCAAGCCTGGATGGTGGACAGAGATAGCAAGAGTGAGGAAAAATGGTTCAGAGATCTGCTGATGACTGCTAGCTCTGCCACTAACCTGGCAGAGACACGACAGTTGTGGGTTCCCTCAGGCCTCTGCCAGAAGCCTCTAACACACTGAGCAGGAAGCATTTGTTGAGTACCTATGGTTGGTACTGTGATGAGATCAGCACTTGACTAGTAATAAGAAAAGTCTTTCAGGTTTGGCTCTACCAGTCTCTTCTCTCATCACCTGGGAATAGGGACAATGTACATAAAAGGACTTTGCAAACTGTAAAGCCCTTTACAAGATCTAGTAACCTCTCCAGATACAAGTACTCAAACATTGCCATTTGTGAACCCATTCTAGACGAAGATTCAAGGTCAAACTGGAGCACATTCTGTATGATGCCAGGGAGGGGCAGCCAGAAACCATGGCGTGTGAGGATCAGTTTTCTGATCTGTAAAGAAGAGACTTAGCAAGTGTATGTGGCTGCTCTGGGTGAGAAACCTGCAGTATGGAGGAGAAACGCCCACCTAGAGCTCCTTGTCTAAACAAACCCAGACCCACTTTTCAAGGCCTGCACACTCCTCTGGAGGGAAGGCTGTGCTGCTGTTGTATGGACTCACGAAGCCCAAGGGGATAGTTATCTGTGGGGATGTGGAAAGGCTTGAGTGATGGACATACATCTTCATGAGGCTCCTCAAAGTGAGGGATGGAGCCAAAGGTGAGAAATGAAAAGGAGGCGGGCCCTGACTAGGTCTCCCTGAATTGCCAGGCTCAGGTACGAATCCCAAAGGGTTCAATCAAGAATTCTAAATTCAGGCCAGGCGAGGTGGCTCACACCTGTAATCCTAGCACTCTGGGAGGCCGAGGCAGCAGATTTACTTGAGCTCAGGAGTTCGAGACCAGCATAAACAAGAGCAAGACCCCGTCTCTACTAAAAATAGAAAAATTAGCCAGGCGTCATGGCATGTACCTGTAGTCCCAGCTACTCGGGAGGCTGAGGCAGGAGGATCACTTGAGCTCCAAAGTTTAAGACTGCAGTGAGCTATGATGACACCACTGCACTCTACCCAGGGCAACTGAGCAAGACCCTGCCTCAAAAAAAAAAAAAAAAAGAATTCTAAATCCCAGACATGGTATTACAACATCACAATTTGTTAGCTTTACTTGTAACTTTCAAATATTTAGACATATGGTACATGGGTCTCCATGTGTACTCTCAACTCTGCCCTGCAAATGTTAGAGGGCAGGCCTGACAAAACCTGGGGCACAGAAAATGGTCAGTGTTAGGAAGGAAGTGGTAAGGATATGTCCCAGGAGATGGGGCAAGGTCTAGCTGTGCTCTGGCTTAAGTGGTGGGGACCACAGAGGGCAGAGATCCTGGGTACCTTTTTCTAATCTCTGACCCAAACATCCACCTCCACAGACCAACCATCAATCCTTTCTACCCAATTCTTTCTAGCTTTTCAAGGTTTCCCCTAGCTTAGAGTGGGAGCCCTAGAAAATACTGGCATCCTGTTCAGTAGAAGCTCCTTGACTTGATAAGCTATTTCCGCTCACTGGCCAAACTCTGCCTCACAGATTAGCTGTGTAATTGAGAGCATGGTATCTGCAGCCCCGGGAGGCTGAGTTTAGCAATGAGTTGAGGAGAGGTGGGTAGAGGGATTGTTCTCAGTGGTGGAGGTGAGGGGAGGGAGAGAGAACTAGATTTGCCCCTAGAGGCTTCTGCAATGTGAGATTAGCAGGGACCTTAAGTGAGCACGGAGCTTATATACCCTCACTCTGAGGAACAGAAGGTAAGGGATTTGGCCAGGATGCCACAGGTAGTGAGTAACAGAGTCAAGATTACCCATGGGTCCTCTGACTCTAAGTCTAGGGTTCTTTATTATTATTGTTGTTGTTGTTTTACTTATTTTTTGTTTTGTTTTTGAGACAGAGTCTCGCTTTATCACCTGGGGCTACAGTGCCGTGGCATCAGCCTAGCTCACAGCAACCTCAAACTCTTGGGCTCAAGCGAGCCTCCTGCCTCAGCCTCCTGAGCAGATGGGACTACAGGCATGCGCCACCACACCTGGCTAATTTTTTCTATTTTTAGTTGTCTGGCTAATATTTTCTATTTTTAGTACACACAGGGTCTCACTCTTGCTCAGGCTGGTCTCGAACTCCTAACCTCAAGCAACCCTCCCACTTTGGGCTCCCAGAATGCTAGGATTACAGGCGTGAGTCACCACGCCCAGCCAAGTCTAGGGTTCTTACATTCCATTTTCCTTTTGCTCTGTGAGAGACAGGTCTCCAGGACAGTGAGATATGGGAGAGCACACAGTATCTCAGAAAAATGCTAGGTTTGAGAAAACTGGAGACTAGGTCCCAAATAAATGTCTTCACCTTGCCTACAAGAGAAACAATTGCTGCATAAAAGCCGAGTTCTTAAGCTAATGAAAACCCACCAAAGACACAGGTTTTGAAATGCAATTTACAGCTCAAAGGGATGGGCTTGCTTCTCCAGGCTAATAAGAACAGAAGAAATTTGGCAAAAACAAATTTGCTTTTCCCAGTTGAAATATTTCAGATGGAAAGTGTTTTGGACCACAGGAGCCAAGCCTGAACATGTAGAAAAGTGACAAGGCTTTGCAAAGGTAAAAAGGCCCTAAAATGTACCTCCACCCATGAACTTGGGGTAAATGAGACCCCAAGGCAGACACCACAGTAAGAACAGCCCCTAATTACTGAATGCCAACCATGTGTCAGAGACTATACATACTTCACATATCCTCACAATAGCCCTGTGAGGAGGTATTTTAGATAGGGAAACTCTGGCAGGCTCAGAGAGGCAAAGTAATTGGTTAACAGAGCAAAGCCAGAAGTGGAACCCAGGTCTGTTTGATGCCCCAAACAGGAAAACAGGAAGGGGCAAGACTGCATATGCACACAGATGACTTGGGTACTGATTTCCGTGGTGAGAATAAGTTACCCAGAGTCAGCCATGCTCTCTCCTTGGTCCTTGCCCTTCCCTTTTTCTGCTACAGTTCCTTAAAGGAGCACAGAATTTCAGGGAACAAAGCCAGTTTATATCTATTATGGTCTGAAGGTACCCGCTCCCCCAAATCCATATGTTGAAACCTAATTCCCAATGTATTAGGAGGTGGGACCTTTGGGAGTGATTAGGTCATGAGGGCTCTGCCCTCGTGAATGGGTTTAATGTCCTTATATTAATAAAAGAGGCCCCAGAGGCTGCCTTGCCCCTTCTACCATGTGAGGACACTGTGAAAAGATCATGAGCCAAGAAGGCCCTCACCAGACACCAGATTTTCCAGTTCCTTGATACTGAACTTCCTAGCCTCCAGAACTGTGAGAAATAAATTTCTGTTGTTTAAAAACCACCCAGTTTATGGTATTTTGTTACAGCAGTCCAAATAGACTAAGACAATATCCTTTATCCTGACACTGTTAGTCCCATTTCATAAATGAAAACAGCTGAAGATCAGTAATAACTCACTTAAAGGCAAATAGCTAGTGAGGGGAATAGCTAGGGGACCTGAATCCAAGCTTCTCATTCAACACCGTACATGCCACTCTCTCAACAACTGTCCTAAGCCTCTGACTATGCCATGTCACCCCTCAAGGCACTCCCAATCCTGCCTATCATCAAACCTAATATTCAGCCTGAACTCTCAGGCACTCAACTATAAGAAAAGGCCCACTCTCCTGACTCCGTAAATCCTCCCCAGCAGTGGACCTTTCCTCTTGAAATGCTCGTTTCAAAAGAGGAGGTGCTGCTTTTGGTCTTCACGCTCCCATGCCATTTAGAGCCTCTGTGTTGGCCAATACTGCTGGATATCTCTGGCCTTGTTCTCCTGCATGGGTATGAGGGTCACAGCAGCCTGTGTCTGGCTCTCTGCCCTTGGATAACCCTGGAGACATCTGGGTGGTTTCACAGGAAAATAGCTACCAGTGATGGGAAGATTATTTCTGGAGAAAGCCAAGCAATTAGACTGATCAGTGTCCAGAGCCTCCTTGGTCCAGAGGCTCCTGGTTACTAGGTGGCCAGAAATGACAGAACATCCATTACTCTCATTAAACTTACCATGCCCTGGCTCATTATCATTGCCCAAATGATCATTACTGGCCAGACAGGACTAATTTCCCAAGGGGGTGCTCTTTAATTCCTGACCATTCTCCCTCCTGTGAGAAATCCCAGCTCCCAGCATGCTGAACATGGAAGGCTCCTGGATGAGTGGAAGTGTAATGGGTGCACGCTATAGGTCCAGAAGGCTTGGCCTTGGCTCTGCTGTTCTTAGTCATGTGACCTGCAACAAATCATGGAATTTCCCTGACCCTTATCATCCTTACTCTGAAAACAGAAATAATCACTTCCCTGATCTCAGATCTGACACAAGAATCCAACAGGCTAACTGATATGAAACTGTCCTGTCATATCCGTAACATACTATAAAAGGATATGGGATTATACCTATTTCTGTTATTACCCAATCCTGCCCGCTTCATTCATTCAATACATTTTTTTTTCAGATAGAGTCTCACTCTGTCGCCTTGGCTAGATTGCAGTGGTGTGATCATAGCTCACCGCAACCTCAAATTCCTGGCCTCAAGTGATTCTCCTGCCTCAGCCTCCCAAGTAGCTGGGACTACAGGTGTGCGCCATGACACCCAGCTAATTTTTTCTATTTTTAGTAGAGATGGGGTCTTGCTGTTACTCAGGCTGGTCTCAAACTCCTGACCTCAAGTGATCCTCCCTCCTTGGCCTCCCAGAGCACTAGGATGACAGGCTTGAGCCACTGCACCTGGCCAACACACATTTCTTGAGTATTCTCCTCTGTGTGGGCACTGTGGAGGGGCTGGGAAACAGAGCACTCAACAGTCTTGTGCTCTACTTACTTCTCAAGCAGCCCTCTCTCCAGGAACCTCTTTTTTGATCATTTCCTAATAACAAAGGAAAAAGGCACATAAAATAGCAAACACAGCACAGGCTCTGAAGTCAGATAGGACTAGCTCTAATTCAGCCCTATCACTTATGACTGTAATCACGCCATGTTCCTTAACCTCACCTCAAACTCCTTCAACTGCAAAATAGCAATTATACACACCAATCCTGGGATTAGGGTAAGGACTGGAGATAGTATGTGTAAAGTGTTCAGTATGATGGCTGGCACCAGTAGGTATTTAGAAATTAAGAAAATGGATAACTCAAATGCCCTATGAAAGCAAAAGAATCTAGCCTGGCACTCTAGGTCCACCACATTCCAGCTCTAGTGTTCTTTACCCATCTCATCTCCTCGGGCTCCACACTTTGCCTAAAAATAAGGGAGTCAGGGGTAGGGAGGCTGTGCATGCTCTCCCTTGTTCCCAGTATCTGGAACCAAACCTAGAAACTTCATAAAGGTGTCTCCTCCCCATGCTTGTCAGACCACTACTGAATGGGGCTGGGGGAAGAAAGAACACTGGCCAGGAGGCGTTCCAGGCCTTGCTGAACCACTGTCACCCCTCAACTGTACCATGAGGTCTCTAGTCCTATACTGTAGCATTGCTAGGCCCTGAAGGGACCCCAAAGCAGAAACAGGTGGCAGGGTTGGGCCTCAGACATCTCTTCCCACAGTGTGATCTGGTTATAGTCCCTACTTTCCCTGCATCTTGTACACTAACCCCACTCTTGTCTGTAGCCTTAAGCTGAGACTCAGCATCTGGGTGACAAGCTCCCCTTCATAGCTACGGGGAGAAAGGTAACAAAGGGTGGGTAGGTGACAACCTTAGGCTTACAATCTCTGACACTGAGTTAGAGTTAGGGACCTACAAATGACTGTCGACCTCTTTATTTTTGCCAAAGAAGTCATCCAAACACCCCTCTATCCAAACAATCACAATTATAAATATTCAAATATTTAGCTAACTATGGGTCAGGTATGAACAAATGAATCATTCATTTATTGATTTAGCAATTGGTCTGGGACCTGATCTCAACTAACTCCCAAATCCAGCAGGGGACATCCACCCCTGCCACAAAGCACATGTGCCTTGGGATGGAGTCCACTGCCCCAGAAGCAATTAAAGCAAAGCAGTCTGGGAAATCTCACAAGGGATAGGAGAATCACAGAAGGCTCCACCAAAGAGAGTTTAAGATGAATTCCCACTGGGTGGTGACACAGGGCAGGAAGAACTACAGGAACAATGTACAAAATGTGTCCCTCTCTCCTCTTTGATCACCCTATTCTCCCCTTCCTCCCGTAAGCAGGGCTGGAAATGGACATTTGAAACAGGAGAACATCATTGCTGTCTCTTGTTCCCTTGATAGATGCATATTTATTCTTGCCTTGAGAGAGAATAAAAAGGAAACATATGATTTAATATGCAGTTACTTTATACCAGGCACTGTTGGAAGTGTTACAGGTATAATCCCTCATAATCCTAGTCACAACCTAATGAGATAAGTAGTATCATCTGCACTGTACAGATGAAGAAACTGAGATTCAGAAAAAGCTTAAATAATTTGTCCACAGTCGCAGTAGGCAGCATGATTAGAAATGAAAGACCCTATGCTTTTCTAATTCTAAAGCCTGTGTTCTTTCCATTCTACTAGATTGTTCCCATTGACCCCGCCACCCACAGGAAGAATGGTCCTGGCTTTGCTGATGTGCCACATGACATTAGGTTTTGAACCACGTCACCACAAAAGGCCCTTCCAGGGCTAAATGTGTGATCATGATGACAATCATCACCAACATTTGCTGAGTACTCACTACGTACCAGAAACTGCACTAAGCCTTCAGCCATGAGACAGGTGATGAGATGTACTGTGACTATCGCACGTACGAGGAAACTAAGGCTTGGTGCTTAGTCCTACTCAAGCCAGGAAATGGCAGAGCTGGGACAATTACGTGTGAGACCAGGGCTGGTCCTCTTAACCTTGGCTCAGAATGGCTTTGATGCTGAGTGTGCCCTGTATTTGCCTGGAGGTGAGTTTCTTCCTCTACCTCCTAACACTGATCCTCTGGCACAAACTCATGGGGCCTTGCTGAAGGCATGCGCTCAAGTCTAAAAGCCAATCAGCACTTGCTGTGAGCTTGGGGGATGCCCCCTTACTCTCAACGCCTTATGGGGCTGGCTCCTCGCAGTGATAATGTGGCAAGATTAGTCACTGCTTACTGTTGGTTGATTATAGCTATTCTTTTCTGTAAATGAAGTTTAAAAGTCATCAAAGGGTTTGTCAGCTGTGACTGATGAGCCTCTTTCCCGCAGGGAAGTTGGACAGTGACAAATGCCTCTCTTGTTCTGCCATCCATTACAAGCTGGAAGGTGCCATGTTCCAATTACTGGAGACCCCGATGGAGCTCATAGAAAACCCTGCTCCAGGCTGCAGCTATTACTCAGGCCTGGCAGGGCTGCCAGCAGAGCTGCCCTAGGCCCAGGCCCAGTTGGGTAGGAATGGAATAAGAATGTTTTCTGACTTAGTGAGCAGGCCCTTTTTACCCTTTAACTTGTGTTATCCCTAGTGGTTTATCCTAGACACACGTCACAGACAAGTAAAAACACAGACACTATGTGGGCTGTCTCAAAGTACTCAGCATCAAGACTCCTAAGACAAACAGATATGAGGAAATAAGGTCATATTGTCAGGTAGACAAGGTAAGAAATATGACACTCAGGAAGGGGAAACAGTCAATAAAGTACCTAGGATGTTTAGAGAAAGAAGAGCTTGAAAGGACCCTCAGAGACCCACTAGTGTAATCAATGGCCTCAGTATTGAATACCCATTACATACCAGGCCTGTTTAGCTAGATGCTGTGGAACAAAAGATCAATAAAATATAGTCCTCCCCCTGCCACTGAGGGTAGACGAGAAAATTAAGATCCAGAGAAAGTGACGTACCCAAGGTCAAAAAACATGTTAGGGAATTAGAATGCAGATCTCTACCTCTAGTGACAAGGGAGCCTTCCTGTGTGCCAGGCTCCTTACGTAGAACATGCTACATACCTAGCTCCCACCCAATCCCACCTACGTATTTATTGCATGTTTAACTTCTGGCAAGTCTTACAACCTATCCAAAGTCTCAGAAAAATGAGGATGATAAAACTTACCATAGCATTGTGGTGAGTATTAAATAATACACATACAATGCACAGTGGTAGGCACATATTAAATACTAAAAATATTATTTACCGTCAAATAGTCCCCAAAATAACTCCTTGAAGCAGGTATCATTAATCTCATTTTATAGACAAGACCGAGGAGGCTCTTTTTCACATTGTCACACAAACTAAATAATGAATAAGCCAGTGCTTCTCAAAACTATTGTGGTGAAGGACCATGTTTTTGTTTTGTTTGGCTTTTTAAACTTCACTTTTGAGTAGCACGGCTCTAACCCACTCTGGCCCAATCCTGTCAACTTCTATGAAACCAAAGCAAAGAAAGCATGAAGTTTATTTCACTTCTTTCAAGTTCTTTAGCCTGATTTCTTTTAGACTTTGGTATTAGACTAATTTACAAAAACTATCCTAATTTTTTTCCTTTCCTTTTCTCTCTCTCAAGAGAGAAGAGGGTAGACAGACCAAGGATTTGCCACTGAACACTTCTTGTGGTGATTTATCTTGGTCATCTGCTCTAGGTCATGCTATATCCTGCAAGGGAAGATGATCTAGGCTTAATGGGGACTGGAACAACTTTCCTGGGGTCTGAGGGGTGTGAAAAGAAGGTCCATTCCTGAAGAAGCTGGTACTCTCAGACGTTCTCTTCCTACACTAAAGAACATGATAAAACCAGCCAGGAAGGGGAAAGCCATGTTTTAACTTTTCTTCTGGTCTAATCTTCAGTCTTGTATCATGGCTGTTTACAAATCAGTCTTCTCTCTCCATTTAAGGAGTTGAGAACAAAATGGATACCAGATTCATTCCCAGATGCTACTGTACATCTATGAGCATGACTGGCTGGGCAAATGAGTAGCTCTTAACCAGCATTCAAAGACACAGTAGTGTACTTTGAATCTTCTAGGTGCATGGCCGAATTTTTAGCAGTGTATAAAACTTCTTTTTCACTCTGAGCCTATACAGTGTTATCCTTTAGCACGACTCAGAGCTGAGTGGATCATATGACACAGTGCAGAGAGGGATACAACTTACTGTAGCAGAAGTTGAACACATGGCCCGCCATCAAGTGGGAGCCAAAACGAGAATCTACTCTCATGTGAGAGGCCATGGAAGGTGGTCAAGAGAGTAATTTCTGAAATCAAAATGCTTTCATTCTCCTACTGAACTGGCTGTGTGACATGACCCTCGCGAAGTGTCTTACGTTCTTTGTGCTTTAGTTGTCTCACCTGTAAAGTGAGGATAGCAATATATGTCTCTACAGTTGCTAGAGGATAATTTAATTCAATGTAAGCATTCAGAACAAGGTCTGGTACATTAGAAAGCATGCAAATATATTAGTTCCTGCTGCTACTACATGTTGAGTATCCCTTATCCAGAAGCTTGGGACCAGAAGTGTTTTGGATTTCAGATTTTGGAATATTTGCAGATACTTAACTGATTGAGCATCCCTAATCCAAAAATCCCAAATCCAAAATGCTCCAACGGGCATTTCCTTTGAGCATCATGTTGGCACTCAGAAAGTTTCAGATTTTGTAGCATTCTGGATTTCAGATTTTTGAATTAGGGATGCTCAATCTGTATTATCATTATTTTTATTATTTTTTTATTTTTTTTGAGACAGAGTCTCACTCTGTCGCCCTGGATAGAGTGCAGTGGTGTCATCACAGCTCACTGCAACTTCAAACTCCTGGGCTCAAGCAATCCTCTTGCCTCAGCCTCCCAGGTAACTGGGACTACAGGCGCACACCACTACACCCAGCTAATTTTTCTATTTTTAGTAGAGACGGGGGGGGGGTTTCACTCTTGTTCAGGCTGGTCTCGAACTCCTGAGCTCAAGCAACCCTCTCGCCGTGGCCTCCCAGAGTGCTAGGATTACAGGCATGAGCCACTGCACCTGGCCTCAATCTATATTATTACTGTTGTAGTAAAACCTGTAAGAATTTTTCCTTGTGAGTATAAAGGGAAAGGTGGTCAATTCTACTGGAACATTAACCTAGAACTGAACTGTAATCAAGAAAAGACTACTATCACTAGAGAGATACAATAAAGTCTCTTCAAGTGTGTCACTAAAATTCTAGTATTTGGAAATGTGCCTTGAACATAAAAGGAATCACAGGAATAGGCACTCATGAAGTGGTGAATGAATAAACAGATGAGTATCTGGAGTAAAACAGCCACCAGAGCCCAGAAAGATACACTTGAGAAGTGAGGCAGTAAGAGGCCCCGAAGCAAAGGTTCCCAGAAAGTCCTCTTTGTACCTTGAGGACCCCTGCAGACAGACTGAGCTTCCCTTCTGGGCAACAGGAACCCAGGGGTTGCTTAACCCCACTTGCTTAATGTTCTGTGTCTCTGATGGAACCTCTACATTCTGTGGGTGCTCTAGTAGTCTGAGTAAGGCTGCAGAAGGCTACATCACGGTAGAGCACATGTTCCCATTTCCTAGTCTATATTAAAGGAAGTAAGGGACTCTGAGGAATACAGAGAAGGAGGCCTAACCCCTCCCAACAACAGGATTAGCCCTAAGTTAAAATAGTAATAGTGGCTTATTAGCTTTGGATTCCTCCTTGCCTGTGAAGCCCTAGGATCTGAATCCATCTACTGCTGTGTAACCCTGGAAAGGCACTTCACTGCTCAGAGGTTCAAGGTTCCCGACCTGTGAAATGGGGATAAAAATCCCTGCCCTATCCACCTACAGCACAGGTTGTTGTGAGGGACAAAGGAGATAACATACTACATTATCTGCGTTGTGCTACATAAATTTAGACAGGAATATTCCCTGGATACAGCTGCTGCAGTTCTTCCTGGACAGAGGCACGCAGGCAGAAAGTCAGTAGGCTGGAAGGCGCACAACTTGGCACTGCAGCCAAGCGCTGTGCCCCTCAGGTGCAAGGGCAGTTAATTAAAACCCTTTCATGTGGAATCAGTATTTTCCTCATTATAAAAATCCTTCTTGAAAACACTGAATGCCACCCCTCACACCTCCCTACAGACAGTATATACATTGGCATATGTTTTATTTCTCACATTCAGGAAGGAGAGCCGACCTCTCTCTCCAGGGTGCTGATTCAAACTTAGACCTCTAAACATTGTCCCACAGTGGCACATTTTTGGTCCAAAGAGGACCGCTAAGAATGACGCCATAGTCACAGCCACTCTGCCTTTGTCTCTCTGGCAACAACATTAACTCCACAAATATTACTAAGCATCTGCCTGTTGTGTGATCAAGGAAGTGTGCCCCTGCTGCCTCTTTTTTTTTGAGACAGAGTCTTGCTCTGTTGCCCAGGCTGGAGTGCAGTGGCATCATCATAGCTCATTGCAACCTCAAACTCCTAGGCTCAAGTGATTCTCCTGCCTCAACCTCCTGAGTAGCTGGGACTACAGATACATGCCACTATAATGGGCTATTTTTTTTTTAATCTTCGTAGAAATGAGGGTCTTACTATGTTGCCTAGGCTGGTCTTCAACTCCTGGCCTCAAGTGATCCTCCTACCTCAGTCTCTCAAAGTGGTGGGATTACGGGCGTGAGCCACTGTGCCTAGCCCTGTGAAGATCCCTCAGGGCCTTGCCCCTACCAAGAATCAAGTCCAAAACCTTTAACCTGACTTACAAGCCCCTTCATTAGTTAAGGCCACCAAATCCATACATAGTAATCCTCTAAGTGGACATATGTCACTCACTTTATAAATGAGTAAACCCTAGTGTAGAGAAGCAAAGTCAGTTGTCCGAGGTCATACGATGAACAAGTCAGTATGAATTAGATTCATACTGAAGGGATGGGTATCATACTTCAAAGTGTAGACTTACATAAAAAAACAAAACAACAAAAAAACACTTTTTCTTAGATTAGTCTATGTGAGGCAGGTATGGGAAGAGGGCATTGTATGGTTCGGGTGAACCCTTCCTTTCACAGAACAGCTTAGACACCATCCCTTCTTTGAGGTTACTTGATGCCTCTCACTCCCACAGCTGCAGCATCATGAATAAACGTGGCTTAATGACCAAAATGTTCATTTGCATGTGCTATGGTATACCTATGCATATACCCAAGTTCAAGAGGCCCTACAACCATGAGCATCAAATAAAAGCCAACCAATGAACCACTACAACTTCTCTCTCTTTCTCTCTCTTACACACACACACACACACACACACACACACACACACACACACACACACACACACACACACACACACTAGCCCCCAAGACAACAAGCATAACATACCCAATGGCTGTGGATTTCTAAACCAATCAATTCAACTGATTATGGCAAAAGCAGCTGTGGTACCCACAGTCTTCCCCCATCATTGTCTTAGGAAAAATTAACTAACCCTTTCTGGTCCCCTCTCCCCACACAAAGAAGATACTACACTAAACAAGCTTTTACACTGCAACAACCGGTTTTTTAAAAAGTTCCCCCCAGATTGTAACAGGTGTCTCAGCTGTAAGAGAAAGGGCACGGCTTTGGACAGAGACAGACCAGGGTTTAACCCCAGGATCAGCCACTTACTCACTAGCTTTGTGACCTTGGATATGTCATTATACTCATTAAGACAATATTCTCTAGTAGGCGTATACTTTCCCCTCGCAGACTGAGTCAATCACCAAGCCCTGCTGATTTGGCCTCCTAAGTATTTTTAGAATATATCCCTCTCTCTCTATTCCCATTACCACTTTTTAATTTCATCCTCTACTGTCACTAGAGTAATATCACCACCTCACTTCTTTGCTTAAAACTAGAATTAAGATCAGGTTTGCTAGGCCGGGCGCGGTGGCTCACGCCTGTAGTCCTAGCACTCTGGGAGGCCGAGGCGGGCGGATTGTTTGAGCTCAGGAGTTCGAGACCAGCCTTGAGCGAGACCCCCGTCTCTACTAAAAAATAGAAAGAAATGATCTGGACAACTAAAAATATATATAAAAAATTAGCCGGGCATGGTGGCGCATGCCTGTAGTCCCAGCTACTCGGGAGGCTGAGGCAGTAGGATTGCTTGAGCCCAGGAGTGTGAGGTTGCTGTGAGCTAGGCTGACGCCACGGCACTTACTCTAGGCCGGCAAACAAAGACACACTCTCAAAAAAAAAAAAAAAAAGATCAGGTTTGCTTTATTATTTTAAAATTCTTAATCAATAATTTGAGTAAGAATTTGTACTATTTAGTGTGTTTATTATTTGAAATTACCATACAAAATCACCTAAACTTCCACCCTTCTATAGGACATAACTGCTAGCATCTTAGTGTATTTCCCTCCAATGTTTTTTCTTGTGTATTATGTTCAGATTACATTCATTCAATTCTGTAACCTATTTTTTCAATTAGTATTATAACACATATATCATATTTGTCCTTATAGCTGCATAGTTTTCAAAAAGCATCATTTTTATAACTACTGTTTTAATAGCTCAAAGTTTTCCCTGAGTATATTTATCATAGTTTAGATTGGTGGTAATTTAGGCTTCCCTCAACTTCTCACTATTATAAATAATAGCTTATTGTATATATTGGATTATTTCCTTAGGACAGACTCTTAAGAAGTGGAATTACTGGTCAAAATATATGAACATTTTTACGGCTCGAGATACATTGTCTAATTATTTTCCAAAGAGTTGTACCAATTCACATTGCTCTTCGTGGCAACCTCAACAGGATCATGTCTCATCAGATGGGGGAGAGGGGTTAAATTAGCAGGGAAAAAACAAATCCTCATTGCTGTTTTTACATGTATGTGAAGCTGGATAGTCTCCTGTGTTTGTTTACTGGTTTGCAGAGTTTGCAGAGTTTTGAATGCCACAAAGAAGCTACTGCAGGTTCCCAGGCAGAGGAGTAACATGCTAAAAAGATTTAGTTATTTACTCATTTATCAAGAAATCACTTATTGAGCACCTATTACTGCCAGACAGACACTGTACAAGTACAGAGATTAAAAAAGAACAACCCCTGCCCTGGAGGAATTCACAGTCCAGTCACTGGTAGAGATCTCATGAAAACCAGAACCTATGTTTTATCTTGATAAGAGCTAAGACAGGAACAACTGTGAACTCAGAGTCATGTCACTTACCCAAGGGTCAGAAAGGAAAGGAGAACAGAAAGTCAGAGAAGAGTCAACAAGAAGTTCTGATCTTGTCCTGAAGAATAAGTTCAAGTTAGCCCACACACACGTGACGGAGAACATTTAGGAAAAAAGAAACAGCATAAGCAAAGTTATGGAAGCTTAACAGAGCTTCCATATTTAGTGAATAATAATATGTACTGTGGTTTGGCCAGAGTCTAAGATATAAGACTAAATGTTGCAGATGATACCAGAGAGCCCGGGAGAGATCAGATCAGAAAAGGCTTTGGGGCCATTGAAGAGCCTGAACTTCATGCAAGCCAACAACCACTCCTATGTCATATGCAGCACAGTGCTCAGTTAAGGAGGCACTCGTTAAGTCCCTACAGCTTCACTCTATGGCTCTGGGTAGAGTAGAGTAGCGTCATCCTAGCTCACTGTAAGCTCAAACTCCTGGGCTCAACCAATCCTCTTGCCTCAGCCTCCCAGGTAGCTGGGATTACAGGTGTGCACACGACTGTTCTATTTTTAGTAGAGACGGGGTCTTGCTCTTGCTCAGGCTGGTCTTGAACTCCTGAGCTCAAGGGATCCTCCCACCTCGGCCTCCCAAAGTGCTATGATTACAGGCGTGAGCCATGGTGCCTGGCCCCTACAGCTCTTGAGAGTGTGAACCACCAATCCAACCCCTAAGCAGAGCATCTCATCTTGTGCCAGCTCCTTTTTGTCTCATGTGTTAGTCTTCTCTTGTTAAGCTGCACAGAGCTTTTTTTGGTATTTTCCACATTACCTAGCACATTGCTAGGCACATGACAGGAGTTCCAATAATGCTCATGGATCAATTAATTGGAGGTATCTCATGCAATAATACATATATTCATGAAACCCTAGCTGCCCTGGCCCTGCCTACCTCAGCAGCTGCTCAGTCACTGCCTCTCTTGCAGATGTCTTGCCTCAGAAAGCTACCTCCCCCTTCTTGCTTATTCTGCAAAATAAAAAAAAACTGTGCCTGGGTACAAGAAGCTATAAAGTATGTGATAACTAAGGAGCACATCAGGTGGCCAGGAGGGAAGCCTGGATGGACATAAATCCTTCTCCACAGTACATGCTGTAAGCCAGGGACTCCCTCAGCCTTACCAGCAGTTTTGGAACACTGCCACCTCCCTCCACCCCCTAAAAATAAAATAGGTTTTTCCGATTGAGCATGTCAAAAGTCTCTTTTGAGTAGCTGCTGGCTTTCTCTAAGGTATTATTACTTTCTACATTAGTAAGAGCTGCTTTAATTATGTCAAGGATATTAACAAGATGATTATTTTAACAATATAATAGCAAGGCGTCCTTGCCCTGCTAGTTGTAGTATGAGCCATGGACAGTAGGGGTTGATGGGCTGGCTAAAATCCACCTGAAGAGACTGTATTAAAATAATCTGTTTCAGTGTCATCTCTGCTCCTAGATAGCAGGAACCACAATCTACTTCATCTTGGCATCCCCATTGCCTTTCAGGGTGCATCCCAGCCCAGAAGGGGTTCTCAGGGACTACCTGCTGGATTGAACTCCAGCTGAGCCACATAATACTGCCCACCCCCTACCCTGCCCCATGCCTCACCCATGAGGTTTAAGAAACAAAGAAGCAGGCTGCACAGATGCTAAAGCCAGGAGAGGTTGGGGAGAGACAGGAAGGAGATACCTTTGCAGAGGCCCAATCCACCCCAACCTTAGGAAAGGCTATTTTGTAATACAAATGATTGCTATAATTTATTAATTGCTTATTATGTGGTAGATGCATTACTAAGTGTTTCACTTCTAATCCTTAACAACTCTTTGAGGTAAGAAAACCTTTTCAGAGAATGACTCTGGATTCAGACTACCTGGGTTCAAAATCCCAGCTCTGCCATGCATCAGCTGTATGATTTTAGGTAAATATTTTAACCTCTCTGTGCCTAGTTTTCTCATTTGTAAAATGGGAATAATATTATAGTACCTTTCCCGTGAGGTTGTTATCAGAATTCAATGAGATAACGTATCAGCAAGCACTCAGAAATTTTCTAAATGACAATGGTATTAACTACTATTGCCCCCATTTAATAGATGACTCCAAATATCATACTCTTAACATTGTATAAGGTAGATAGAGAGACCACTTCATCAATGAAGCAGGACTGGAACCAATTTTTGATTTGGTGATGGAAGCTGGGGCCAGCAGTTTTCTGAGTACAAGTGTGCTGATGTGATGCCCCTGATGGAAACTCTTCAGGAAAGCCTTTGTTTCCCACCCCCTTTCCAGTCACTGAGGTAATTACCTGACCCCTGGTCCTTCAACTGTTTGGAAACATTTGGTGGCCATTAAGCCTGTTATTTCCTCATTTTCCTGCTTACTGGAATAAATACACACCAAAACAGTAAGCTTAATGCTATAATAATACTCTCTGATTAGTGGTTTGCAGAATCCTCTGTAATTTTAGGATTTGCTGGCTAAAAAAGGAAGAATGGTAGAGTGTAAATAATGGCATGGCACAAGAAGGAGTCAGGCACCCTGAGATTTAGACTGGGTTCTGCCATGGGCTAGCTCTGTAAACTTGGTTTCAGACCTTACGTGTCTCATTTAGAAAGTGGAAGAACTGAGGCCAGGTGCCATGGCTTGCACCTGTAATCCCAGCAATTTGGGGGGTCAAGGTGGGAGGACCGTTTGTGCCCAGGAGTTTGAGATCGGCCTGGATAACATAGCGAGACCCTGTCTCTACAAAAAATTTAAAAATTAGTTGGTGTGGTAGCATGTGCCTGTAGTCCCATCTACTCAGGAGGCTGAGGCAGGAGGATCACTTGAGCCCAGGAGTTCAAAGTTACAGTGAACTATGATGGGGCCACTGCACTCTAGCCTGGGCAACATAGTGAGACCCTGTCTAAAAAACAAACAAACAAGAAAATGGAAAAACTGGACCAGATTAGGGTTGTAGGAACTCTTTTGTGGAAGACCAATATTCCTCAAGATGTTAATGAGAGTTCCTCATAAAAGGGGCTCCAGGCCTGGCGCGGTGGCTCACGCCTGTAATCCTAGCTCTCTGGGAGGCCGAGGCGGGTGGATTGTTTGAGCGCAGGAGTTCGAGACCAGCCTGAGCAAGAGCCGAGACCCCGTCTATACTAATAGAAAGAAATTAATTGGACAACTAAAAAAAGACATAGAAAAAAAATTAGCCGGGCATGGTGGCACATGCCTGTAGTCGCTGAGGCAGAAGGATTGCTTGAGCCCAGGAGTTTGAGGTTGCTGTGAGCTAGGATGACACCACGGCACTCTAGCCCGGGCAACACAGTGAGACTCTGATTCAAAAAAAAGGGGGGGGGCGGGCTCCAAGGTCAAATAAGAATAGAAAATTTGGCATATTCCACAACCAGCCCCTCTCAAGAGTCACATGCACAGACAGTAAGGCTCTGAGAAGTCAGCAGTAAAGAAACGTACTTAGCATTATTCAATCTGACATTTCCCAAATTATTAAATCTCTTCTGAGAAAGACACAGTTTGAGGGAGACACACTGGGACAGATCTCTAGAGTCCCTATCAGCTCTAATCTACTGTGATTTGCATCAGAAGTACTTAGCCAGTGCCTGGAGCACCCTGCTTCCCTCTTATGTACTTCTCTTAACCCAGTGAGGCACTTAAATGATACTCTGGGTTAATGGAATTTATTATATGTAGTTCATTTTACCATAGTGAGAGTACCAATTTTCAAAGACTCAGAATATAACACACTTAAAACACTGAAATGGGAAACCTGCAGTTACTGAGCTCCTAATACTTGCTCTGCACTGTGCCAGCATTTTCGATATATTATATCATTTAATCCTTATACAACCATAAAAGGTAGATATTGTTATCCTCATGTTACAGAGAAGGAAACTGAGGCTCAGAGACGGTAAGTAACTTGCCCAAGGTCACACAATCTGGTGGTGAGCACCAGATTTCAAATCTAGGACCATTTGTCTCCCAACTCTTGGTTCTATTTTGGGTTCTGCCACCATAATTATCAGATGGTCCCTAACCCTCCTTGGGCCTTAGTCTCCTACACTGTCAAGTGGGAAGAGTAATCCTTACACTGCTTCCTTCACAAAGTTGCTCAAAGGCAGTAACGGGTATGAAAGGGCTCTGTAATGTATAAATGTATGATTATTAGGAGCATTTGAAACATCATGAATAAATGTTGTTATTTCTGTTCATGGTTTCGAAGGTGCTCGAGGTTCTTGCAGAGTTCCCAGTCATCACCGCCCCCTTCCCCCGATAGTGCTCCTTAAAATTTTCCAGTTAGGATTTTGGATAAACAGGAAACACATCAATTTCTCTCAGTATTAATTACTCTTTAGGAGTCACATTAAGTTGCCAATCTGCTTCTTAAGGAGTCAGGAGTAAAAACAGCAGAGTGAGTGGGAACCCAGTAGCCAGGAGTTTCTAGATAGAGGAGATGCCAGATTGGCTGTGGGGCTAGACTCCTTAACCTCATCTTGGAACATGCCTATGAAGCAGGGCCAAAGGGTCATCTGGACAGCGGATCCTAGCAGCCTCTGTATGAGATCTGTCCAGGAAACTAAGACGAGTATATGGGGTGGTGACAGGGGGAAGGTGCAAAGGCAGGTGACTGGAGATGAGAGATGGGAAATGGGACTGGCTTAGCTAGCTTCACTTTGCTTTGGGATGGAGACTACCTTGGCAGGGGCCTAGGCACAGAAAATAGCAGTGGTTGGATGCAGGGCTCTCAAATCACCCTCTAGCCCTGCCTGGGATCACATCCTCGTGACTCATATTGCTGTAGCCATCTGCTCTCTCCAGCTTCTGGCAGACTAAGACCAAAACAACAGCAAAGCATTTTTGGATCTAGGCTCTGGCTGGAGACAAAAAAGTAAATAACACAAGTCCCTGCTCTTAAGTAAGGCACTGCACCAAGATGGTCTGAGCCTAACTAGAGGCTCTTTTGCATAGCAAAGTCCCTGGCACATGGAGTATACTCAAGAATTGTTTAAACTGAATTGAATCTAAGGAGCCTACATTCTGTGACTTGAGAGTACCTGTTTGGTGTCAGGAGTCCTAGATTTCAATCCTGGTTCTGGCATGAATAATTCAGTAACTGGACCTCAGTTTACCCATCTACAAAGTTGCTATGAGTAGCCAGTGAGATAATGGCCAAGACAGTGCTCTGTAAATGGCAGGAGCTGATGGGAGCTCTGGGGCACATGGTCTTAAAAGTTCAGAGTCCAGCCTGGGGAAGACCTAAAATAAGCTCCCTTTCTTTCTCCCCAGCCAGTATAGGTCTGCTTTTCACACACAGTAGACATTCTTTGCATTTCTAGTGACTCTGAAAGAGGGAGGAAGGAAACAATTTGCCACTCAAGTAGGGAACAGAAAGAAAGGTTGCCATCTTTCTACTTTTCAAACTTTGTTCAATCCACCGCACTGCAAACTAGAACACAGGATTTGGATTTATAATCCTAACTTTTGTTAATCAAAAGCTATAAAACCATGAACAAGCCTAAACCTCTCTGACTTCTAGTTTCCTCCTCTGTTAACTAGGGAGAAATTTGCTAAGTCATCAGATTATAGTTAAGATTCAGTGAATTAACGTGAAAAGTGTTTTGTAACCCACAAAATGCCAAACAAATACCAGTCATTACAAAGTTGTCTTCCCATCAGCTTATGAGCTACGCTGGACAGTGGCTATTTACCACCTGACAGGTGAGATCATCAAAGCCCAGAGAAAATGCTGAAAATAACACACAGCTCAACTCTGACTTCCTCCAGCAGAGGTAACTGTTCCTTTCATTTATTACAGGGGTTATCAGTCTGCTTGCCTCATTAAACTGACCAATCTCACCTCTTAGGGAGGTGACTACATACCTCTTACGTACTTTTGTACCCCGATGCCCAGCATGGCACACCTAAAAAATGTGAAATAAATGTTACCGGAATGATGATTAACATACTGGAAGCAGAAACACATCTAAAACCCAGGACTCCTAATCCCAGGTCCAAGGTTTATAACCATAAAGTAGCCCAAACTCCACAGATTTTACCTGCCTCAATTTCTCAACTCTTCCTCAATTCCTCCACTCTAGCAAGACTCAACTTTCCCTTCTGAGTCTCTGGCCTTTGTAGGCACTGGTTCCCCAGCCTTAACATTCTTCACCTACCTCTTTGCTGGGCTAATACCTGCTCAGCCCTCAGACTTGGAGACCTTTCCAATCTACCCTAATACTGGGTCAGGTATTTACTCCTCCCACATGTCTGTTTTGTTTATCACAGAATCCTGGCACACAGTATCAAAAATATCTGTTGAAGGCTGAATTAATGAAATACTGGGTCTAGAAATCCAAAAGTGATGCAGGGGAAATAATCCCGTCCCAGAAGTCAGGCTGCCTGCCTGATTCTAATTCTAGCTCTACCACTAATGGGCTTGGTGATCTTGGGCAAGCACCAGTTCTTTGGACCATTCATAAATGAGCTTCATCTATGAATAATCTCAGAAGGTCCTTCTAGTGTTAACAGTATATGAGACTTAGACTCATTCAAAATCCTAGGGGTGAAGAGCTTTTGAAGCCAGCTGTATGCTCCATAGTACAGAAGGCTCAACACCACCATCCCCCCGCAGTACCTGGCACATAGGACTCTGCTGTCAGCAGCCTCCCAGCCCATTGGTTTACTTAATTCCTCCTGATGAAGTGCCAAGAATAAATCGTAGGTGAGCAGCAGAGCATTTTAATGAGTCCAGAGCCTAATGTTCTTTTCCTTCCTCTGTCAATTAGAATTTCAAAGCTAGGATCCCCAAGGACCAATTTATTGGGAACAGAGAGGAGCTTTTTGTTCATCAGCTGCTGCCTGAGATACCTGCCCTGCCCCTGTGTATCTGCCATGTAACAATCCTGCTTACTCAGATGTAACACCTAGTAGGGTAGAGCCTGGCCAGGGAGGCTCCATCTTGCCCAACATTTTTGGAGCCTGCATTTGAGGAAGGAAAGGAGGGGTCCAGGGCATTTCTGAGGGTGGGGGTAGGGTTGGTCAGGGAATCAGAGCAGCCCTGACTTTATTGCTGTCTCCTAGGGATACTAGTCTTCAAATAGCTAATAGTAACAGATCAACTTGCCATTTCCCCAGCTGAGTATCAAGTATTGTACGACATCTATTTACCTTATTCTGAATCCTCACAACCTCAAAAATAGGTATCAACAGCACTATTTTACAGAAAGGGAAACGGGCTCTGAGAGGAAAAGTACGAATTAGCCTAAGGAACACAATTAGTAATTGGCAGGCAGGGATTTGAACTCAGGTCTATGCAATTCTAAACACTAGGCTCTTTCTATCAAACCATAACAGCCTTGTCCAGGGGCCAGCAGATGGTCCTGAATGGCAGACATGGCCTGTGGGCAGACACAGTCATGTTAGACACTTGCCACCAACACACTATGTTTTGCCCAGGCACAAGCAAGGGTGGCTGTACATTGCTGGTCCTGCCATTCAACAGAGTTGGCAATCATCCATCCCTAAAAGATAATCCAAGTAGAGTCACCATGAACACTACCCCCAGCTTCTACCCCAGAAATCTTTTGATGTATTTGGTTTGTGAAGAATTTCCAATCCTTGATCTGATGGCTCGCACACACCCAGTTCTCTGCCTCCTGTACTGTCTTAAGTCACACAGGGTCAGCTGGGTTACTACTGCTTTATCAAACAGAGACACATTTTCCAAGGTGAGCATATAAGCAAGTCGGGTTTCCAAATGGTTACAGGGTTGAGTTTTAGTGCTCTGGTGGGAAAAATACCTAAAAGTGAGGTCAAGAGGCTTGTCTAAGTTTACACAGCTAGAAAATCAAACAGCAACAACTAGAACACAGGTATATACTGAATTCTAACCTGGCTTCTATCTACATACAACAAGAATAACACAAATATATAAAAAATAAGACCAATGCTTTTAAAACTTTTTTAACTTTATATTTTGAGACAATTATAGATTCACTTGCAGTGCTAACTGCTTTTTCGGTTGGTTTGTTTTGGAGACAGAGTCTTACTCTGTTGTCCAGGCTGGAGTACAGTGGCACAATCATAGCTCACTGCAGCCTTGAACTCCCGGGCTCAAGCAATCCTCCTGTCTCAGCCTCCCAAGTAGCTAGGACTATAGGTATATGCCACCACACTCAGCTAACTTTATTTTTTGTAGAAACAGGGTCTCACTATGTTGCCCAGGCTGGTCTTGAACTCCTGGCCTCCAGCAATCCTCCTGCCTCGGCCTCCCAAAATGGTAGAATTACAAGCATAAGCCACCATGCCCAGCCCTAAGTGCGTTTTAAAAGCACTGGACAATTAACATAGTGCCTGGCACATAGAAACCCTCCTATGAAATGATAGCTATTAGACAATTAGGAAAAAGGGAGAGGGCTTTCAGGAGGGGCATTTAAGGAGAAGTAAATCCAAGTTTCTCTTTACAGAATGCTTAAAGTGTGTATACATACAATACCTTAAATAATCCTTCCAATGACCCCATGAAGCAGTTAATAACAGCCCCATTTATAGATGAGAAAACTGCTCACAGAAGTAACTTGTCCAAGATTACTGTGGCCCCAATATGTGCCAAAGTTGGGATTCGAATCCAAATATATCCAACTCCAAACTTTATCCTCTTCCGCATTGCTTCTCTGGGGCTAAGACTGGTGCTAGGCTTCAAAGACAAGCCTGGATATAGACCGGTGGTTAAGAGCAGGCTGCCAGTTCAGGTGTGGGGGTAGCATGAAAAAGGACGCAGAAGTAGCAACCCACTATCTTTCCAGAGGGTGGTAGTTCAAAGACACTGGCCCAAATAAAACAGTAAATTCAGATGACAAAAACCAAATAAAAAGCTAAAGTAAGGGCAGGAGGCAGAAGGCCCTGGAATGCTAGCTGCTCTTGCCAAATATGTGGGTCACAATTTGACTCCCTTCCACTGGAAACTAAAGAAAGGGAGGCAGCATGTAGAAAACGAAGAGCCAGACATAAGGAGGCAGGAGAACTGGGGAAAGGAACTCAAATTCTGCCAGTAACTATTAATAGATAGGTGGCCTTAGGCAAGTCAATTGCTCTCTCTGGGTTTCTAAAACCAGGGCTTGAACTCAAAGATGTCCAAGGACCTCTCTATCCTTAATTGTCTAGGAATCACTCTATTGCCAGGTCATGTGAGCAAATGTGGGTCTAAGAAATGCTGGAAAAGAGGGCTGAGTGAGGTAGGTGAGAAGGTATTCAATGGGATTCAAGTTAATCTTGGGCAAAAGATAGAAAATGGCAGGGAGCAAAGGAAAGGAGGCTGAACCAGAATGGTACCAATCCTGGCCTTGCTCTTAACTTGCTATGTGGCCCTGGCTACATGCCAGCCTCATTTCCTCATCAGCCAAATGGATCCCAGGGCCCTGTACGGTCTGGCCTCAGCTGCCCACTCTCCAACCTTATCTCCTGCCTCTTTCAGCCACAATGGCTGCCTTCTAGTTACTCTACAAACATGCTCTGCCTCAGGGCCTTTTCACCTGCTCTTTTCTCAGCTAGAAATGATCTTCTTGCTTGTAGAGGCCATCTCTGGCCACTTCATCTTTGCTTGTCTTTCTTCATAACACATATGAAATTATGTAATGATTGATGACTCATTTTCTGTCTCCTCCATTAAAACAAGTTCCATGAAGGTAGTCCTTGTTTTGTTTGTTACTGTATCCCAGCTATAAGAGCAACATCAGGCATTTGTTGAACGGATAACTGAAAAGCTATATGTATAAACTACTGGTCCCTAAGGTCTCTTCCAATGCTGTTACTCTGTACTAACTTATGGGCTTGTGGAACTGGTGAACATCTCAAGTTCCAAGCCCGGGTGAGCTAGGTCTAATTTGTCCATCTGGCTCCAATTTTTGATATTTGCCTTGTCTCAATGGTTCTTCAAATGTAACACACATCCTACCATAGCTATATACATGTACAAATAGGCAAATATATATCGCTTAATTCATGAATCATTATTGTATGCTATGTGTGAAACACAGTATATATATGAGAGCCTGGAACATTGGGTACTTCAGAGTTTGGTCCCAACTTACTTTAGGAACTTTAACCCTTACCACACTCCTATTCCTGAAATCCTTATACTCTGGCTACACTGGACTGTTTTCCCTTCTATGAAACACCTATGTAAGGCTTTGTGCCTTTATCCTCACTGGTCTCTTTGCTGGGAAGCTACAGTCTCCCCTCTGCAATTGCCAAATACCTCATCTTTGAAGTCCAACTCAAGTATCACCTCTTCTGTGAAGCCTTGCTTGATCTCTCAGTTAGTGTTCCTTCCTCCAAGCTCCTAAAGCACTCCACATGCTTCCATTAATAGTGATCACCACTATAGTCTACTTACTTTACCTGCCTGTCCTTCTTAATCAACTGTGGGTTCCAAAGGCTTTAACCATGTGATTGGCTTCTTCTTATCCCTAAGGACGTATTCTTGTGCCTGGCACAAATGTTTATCAAATTGTATCTTAACATGGCTCCAAAACAAAGAATGTTTCCTGACCTTCATTGGCAGACTTGATCAGTAAGTTCTTCCTTCACACTGTCCAAAAGTTGGTTTCCCTAATATTCCTACCTACTATGAACCCTCATGGAACAGAGAGCATGAAGAAAAGGAGACTGGAAAGAAAGTGGAGTGTAGTTTTTGCAGAGCCTTGAATGTCATGCTAAGAAGATTAGATTTATTTTAGAGGTTTCATGAGCAGGGAAGTGATAGGAATTAGATCTGTGCCTTAAAACTAGGGAGAGAGAAAGGAGGTTATATTTCAGGGACCAAGGCTAGACAGAGAGGCAAGTGAACTGATAATTAAAATAGTCCCAGCGACAGATAATTAAGATCTCACCTTGGGTAGTAGCAATGGGGATGGGAAGATGGGCAAAATCTGTTCAGAGAGACCACCACACAATGAAAATCAGATGCCTACTTTACTATGAGTAGAACTGGCTCTGTGTGCAAAATAAACTTCCTCCAGGTGGAACTCTGTAACCTCTTTGCATTCATAATAGCCCCAACGGCAACTGTGGGCAAGTAAAGAGCCCCCTGACCACAGGAAGGGGAAGAAACAAGTCTAGGATGAGCAAAGGCCAAAAGCCCCCGTGAGAGAACTCAAGATCTTGCTGACAGCTGCTACCCACAGAAACTTCAGTAAAGAGGTCACGTCTACGCCCTGAGCAGAAAGGTGCCTTTCTTGGGTTGGGGTGGCTCTAGCTGGCTTTAATACAAATAGTTCTCATTATTTTCAGTGGCTGTGTGTTAAGGAAAATTATCCAAACTTAGAAATAAGGCAAAAAGATGACTGTGTCACTCTTAAAGTCATGTTAGAACACTATTTATTATGCATCTGAGAGTCATCTGACACTCTTGGAGAATGGAATCTTGTATGACTTATTCTTTATAAATAATTAGGGCTCAAATGTTTAAAACTTTGCAAAGTTAGAAGTTAATATGTAAGAAACTGAAAGGAATTTTTTAAGCAGAGAAAATAATTCCCAAGGTTAATTTTCATTAGGATATTAACCAATTTTGGATCGAATTTAGCAATCTTATTTCAGCAATCCTTCTTCTAGTAATAACCTAAATCCAGTTTCTCAGCTACTTTTTTTCTGCTGGTTTCCACACCAATCAGTTAAACAAAACTTGACACATGATTGCTAAATGTATGAGAATTATGCCCTGATACACATCCACAGGCCTGCCTACCTCACAGGAACCAGATGTAAAGAGGCAAGAGAAGCCTGACACCTAGGCACAAGATGCCAGTAAAGTATTATAGGCAGTCACTTAAAAAATGACATAAAGTTCAGTGTAGTAGAAAGGACACTAGGCTGAGAGTCAAGGCACCTGCTACTAATTCACTGTGTGACCTTAGGCACATTACTTACTCTCCTTTTTTGGACCTCAATTTCACAATTACAAAATGGGAAAGTTGGTCCAGGTCAGTGCTGTTTGACAAACAGTGATCCTGAGAACCCTGCAGGTTTAAGCAGATGCCTCAGGGGCTGTCTTTGGTAAGGGAAGTGGGGAGGCTGAGCCACTAGGCCTCCTGCTGCTGCTTCAACCAAAGCAGCTGTTTTAGATGTTGTTTAAATAAAAGGTTCCTTGGTAAATTTGATTGTTAAGGGCCCTTCCCACTCTGATATCCTAAAATTTCATGATTTTATGGCAAATGGTCCTAGGGAAAATGCAGAGACAAAAACAACTCCTCCTACCCTATGCCTAAACATACCTCTCATTAGAAGGGGTCTCATTAAGAAGTCTCCAGCAGTTGAGGATGAATCAGGGAGGAGGGGGACAACTGGATAGGAGAGGGCTCAGAACAGACAGAGACTAAGGGTCTGCCCCTTTTGCAACTGAAGGTTGGGTAAGCCCAAGGCCAGGAACAGAACCCTCTCAGGGAGGACTCAGACTCACCAGCAATATTAAGACTAAGGATTTGGGATTCTAGCCCCTGATTCTGCTACATAAAGGCAGATTCCTTTAGTTTCCTCACAGTATTATTTCTGAAGGTAAAGTGCTTTCAAACTGAAAAGTGAGTACAGATTTGAAAACCTATCAGAACAATCTTATACCTAAAATCTTGTATGTATGTATATCTCCTCTCCTGTTAGGTCCCTGGAGGAGGCTGATCAAGGTTGAAGTGTACAGACCCTTTCTCTTTCCTTCCTTGCACTTCAGAGTTAGGCGTACAAGTAGGGGCTTATTGCTTGAGATACTCTCCCCACTCAACATTGAAAATGACAAGTATGCTTTTTACTAGGGACTCTGTTCCATGTTGAAGATGGAAACCTGGCCTGTTAGTGCTTGGATCTCTGGGCTCCACACCTGAGTTCTGGAGAAGTTGGTTTGAGGCCAGCAGAGCAGAAACTCTTGGGAAAATGCACTAAAGGAATGAAAGATATTCCCATCATACCTAGGCCACCAAATGCCTCTTCTTGGGCACTCCTGAACACTCTACCCTCCTGGATGGGCTGTGGCCAGAGGCCAGGGAGGCAGTATGGTATTTACGGTACTCATGAAAGAGCTTAGTTTATGGGGTCAGAACCTGAGTTCAAACTCCAGCTCTTTCACAGACTAGATGTGACCTCAGTAAATTCACTGACTGCACTGAGCCTCAGCTTTCCCCTCTCAAGCTATTAATAGTTTAATGAGTTATAAAGATTAAGAGAGATAATCTATTTAAAGTACCTATCACAATACCTGCCACATAGTATGCACACAGTAAATGTTAAATAAATGTTACTTCTATTCAAGAGGGAAAGGGCAAAAGCAAAAGACGACTAAAGGTGATTTATATGACAGGTAGGGAAGACTTGGGGACAAACCATAGCCAGCAGCAGATCAGAGCTGTGAGTGGCTCAGAATGGGAATGGGCTGATTTGGAAAGTCTGTTGTGCTATTCTAAGAGCATCTGTATCCTGTACCAGCCAAAGCAAATCAAACAGGAGTGCTTATGGAGCACTTGTTTCTAAAACAAGTACGGGCTGTGTTATTGACACACGCCACAGGGGAATTGAGAAGGCAGTTGGCAGAGATGTTAAGAAAGCTGACAGGCTTTCAGTTCCAATCTTTGCTACTACATAATATAGGCACAACTGACCTTGGCTCTAGAAGAGAAGAACACCCTGGTATGAGACACAAGAGACCTGGATTCTGGTCTGAGCCTGAACCCGAGCAGGTGACTTCACCTCTCGGGCCTGTTTTTTCTTTCCTCTTCTGCATAATAATTTTGTATGTGCCTACTCTATTATCACTACTGCCACTTTCAGATGATGATGCTATGGTCCAGAAAGATTATGCTAGTACTGGCAGGAATCTGAATTCAGGGTCTGCTGTCAAATACTGTAGTCTTTCTACTTTGCTGCATTCTCTTTCAGGATCAGGTGGACCAAGGCATTTCTAGATTTGAAAACTGAATGGTTCTTAGTGGCCTAAAAATATAGTTTCAAGAGCATTCAAAATACTTTAGGGTCAGACAAAGCCTGGCTGGCGGAAAAGCCTTCTCATATAAATGAAATCCTCAATACCAAGGGCAAAAGCTGGGGTACAAACACAACTTAAGAACCAGAAGGAAGTGGATAGTAAAATTTCAGAAAATCATCCCTGGAGAGGACCTTGGAGAATACACTGCCTAATTCATCTTCATAGATGGGATACAGAGGATGCAAAAAGAGAAACAGCTTGATTGGGAACACCCAGTAATATGGAGCACAAACTAGGTCCTATGCCTCATGGTCCTTCTCACACTTGCTAACTACTCAGTTTCCAACCTTCCAAGCCATTATGATCTTCTCTTGGATATTTCTTTTCCAAACGCTGGGTGGCAGGCAGGTCACTGCCCCTGCAGCAGACTTCTAGCCACTTCTAACACCTTCTTACTGTAGATGATGGCTCTTTCTTTTTAACTGTCCCTGCTGCAGCCTTAAGCAGCACTGAAGTTGAGGCTTCTCCTTAGGTCCCTCTTGACTCTTTAATCCCTTTGGCCCACAGAGCAATGTGCCTTTGGAGGCACAGAATAGGAAGAGACATTAGCAATTGCAGATCAACTTTCTACATCATTCCCTCTTTGCAGAACTGAGGAAACTGAGGCTCAAGGATAAAATGCTTTCCCAAGGTTGAGAGATAATGGAACACGGTTAAAAGCCTGGGTTACCATACTCTCCTACTTCAATCTGACAATGAACACATTAGTATCAGAATTTATTCCAATTGCTAGTGGTTGAACACCAATACAGGACAGGCGGTTTTTTCATCATATCCTATTAGCAACACAATAACCATATAAAGTAAGCATTATTATTCCCATTCTGCAGATGAGGAAACTACAACTCAGAGAAGTTAGTCACACAGAAAATAAATGTCAGAGCAAAGACCCAAATCTTAGTAAATGTGGCTTTAAAACCTCCTCTCTTTCCCCAACATCATATGCCCTAAGGTTTTAAAGAATATACAAAAATGGTGGGAAAGATATAGCTAATTAATCTTCCCAAAGACCAGTTACACCACAGGTATCTTTAGTCTCTTGCCCTATGCACTTAGTATAGTAACTCTTGACAAAGTGGGGGTATAAAGGGTGGCAATGAGGGGAGGGGTAGACAGTGGAGACTCAGATAATTGCAAAGAAGCAATTTCTGCTTTGTGTTAATGAGGTCTTTCATAAAACGGGTGTGTCCCCCCCGTATCTGCCCCATTTGATGATAAGTCCCTTTTATTCATTTCTTACTCATCTCAGGGTTCTAGCACCATAGTTGCTCACGGACTTTGGTTTCCTTATCCATTGTTTCCCACCTTAGATTTTGATCTCTTGGTCGTATTCTTAAGCTCAGGATCCTGTCTCACTGCCACAGCCAACATCCCTAGAAGTGCCCTCTAGCTGATCTGATCTGTTAGAACCTGTCAGTCCCTCTTCTGTTTGGCTGATCAATTGCTCTGGCCTGCTGCTCCAGTGGGACAGAAAGATCCTCTCTAGTTTTAATGGAAACTGGGGAAGGAAGCAGGGGGACCCAGAACTCAATAGTGCCCAGAGCTCTTCGCACACTATTCTTTTCCCCTAAGCAAGCTGGACCTTATTGCTTTGCTGTGGCAGCAACCCTCAAGAAAGCCAGCTGTTTCTGGAACCAAAGTAATAAAATATGGCCAAAATCCCTATGTGGGGAGTGAATAGCGACAGGTGCTTCTTTCTGGGGGCCTCCCTCAAATTCCACCCCCACACACAAAATCCTCTAGGAGCCATACGATGATTACACTGGCAGATAATGAGCCTTCCGACCTTCTAAGCTACCAGATCCACCCTGGTCAGACATTCATCCCTGTACCCTGAAGAATGATGATGTACTGCCACTGCTCCTGGACCTTCTCAGACTCTGTCCCAGGTCCCTATCACTATAATTACTAACATTAATAGTCCCTTAAATTTGTACAGTACCTAATGGCTTTATATAGCACTTATTTGAAATGTGCCTTATACAGTAGACTGGGTAAAAGCTATTATTCTTTGTTTATAGATGAGGAAACTAAAGGCTGCAAGTGTGTGCCCAGCAAGCCCAGGCATTGCTCCCACCTCAATGTTACCTATGGGACCTGCATTTTAAGCTTTATTTAATGGAATCAAATCTCTGCTTAGAATCCCATGGGCAACAAAGGTGTTCAGTAAGGCACCCAAAGTCATCTTTTGAAGCCTCTGAAGTCCATGGGCAGCAGTCTCCTCCAGATCTGTATCATGCAACCTTCCTCAGAAGCCTGGGGAGTTCTGGCTTGCTGTGTGTTACCTGACTTCCTGCCACACCACCCCCTATCTCATATTCGAAGCTCAGGCCTGCCTCATTGCCTGTCCAGTGCTGACTTAAGGGCAGGCAAGATCCCAGCTGCCCAGAGCTACAGGTCTAGCTCTAGCCCCCTTTCTGTTGGTAACACACATATACTGTAGACCACTTGTCTCCCCTATTGTTTCAGAATTAGGCCATGAAGCTCCAGATACTTCACCAGAGACTACTACATCAGAAGGAGTAAACTGATAGCCCCCAGGTGTAGTCAAGCCTGAAAAGAGTTTGGTTTAGGCTGCACAGTGCCTCAAAAGTGAATAACCTAATACTTAAGAATCTAGAAAAAAGGCAAACTAAACTCATAACAAGCAGAAATTAGGAAATAATAAAGATTAAGGTAAAAAATCAATGGAATAGAAAAACAATGAAACCAAAAGTTGGTTCTTTGAAAACATCAACCAAATTTACAAACCTTTAGCTAGACTAAAGAAAAAGAAAGAAGACAAATTACCAACAAATTAAACAATTTGGATGAAATGGACAAATTCCTAGAAAGACAGAAATTATCAAAAGAAGAAATTATCAAAAAAGAAACAGAAAATCTAAGTAGACCTATAACAAGAAAAAAAACTGAATTAGTAATTTTTAAATCTCCCCAAAAAGCCCAGGCCCACATGGCTTCACTGGCGAATTCTATGAAACATTTAAAGAAGAAATAATACCAATCCCCCGAACTCTTCCAGAAGACAGAGGAGGAATGAACACTCAAATTCATTCTATGAGGCCACAATTGCCCTGATACCAAAAGCAGACAAAGATAACAAGAAAACTATTGACTAATATCCCTCAGCAAATCAAGGCCAACACCATATAAAATAATTATATACTACAATCAAGTGGGATTTGTTCTAGGAATGCAAGGTTGGTTTAATATCTGAAAATAAATAAATGTAATACCATCTTAAAAGAATAAAGGACAAAAAACCATACAATCAACAAAATCCTACACCCATTCATAATAAAACCTCTCAATAAACTAGAAATAAAAGGCAACTTCCTTGGTCTGATAAAAGTCATTCTCTCTCTCTCTCTCTCTCTCTCTCTCACACACACACACACACACACACACACACAAACCTACAGCTAACACCACACTTAACGGTGAAAGACAGAATATTTTCCTCCTAAAATTGGGAACAAGGTAAAGTCATCTACCTTCACCAATGCTATTCAACATTGTTTTAGAAATCCTAGCTGTGCAATCAGGCAGAGAGATTTTTTTATAATTGATGTTAGATTATGTCATTCCTCTACTCAAAACTCTACAGTGGCTTCCTAGTTCACTCAGAATAAAGCCCCATATGATCTGGTCCCTATCTACCCTTGTGACTTCTCCACATTCCACTCTCCCCCTTGCTTTACTTCATCTGTAGCGACACTGGCCTGCTTTTGTTCCTCAAACACAATGAACACATGCCTGTTTCAGGGCCTCTAACCTGCTGAACTCTGCATGCCTGGAATGTTATTCCCCCAAGATATAACTCATAGCTTACTATTTCAGTTCCTGCATATTTCTGCACGGATTTTATTTTCTCAGAGAGGCCTTCTATGATAATCCAGTCTCTCCCTATTCCCTTATCCTGCTTTATTTTTCTTCGTATTTATTCATTTGTTTACCGGCTTTCCTTCACTAGAATTTAAACTAACAAGAGAGAAAACCTATTTTATGCACTGCTGTATCTCAAACACTTGAAACCGTGCCTGGTACATGCTAGAGGCTCAAATACTCAATGAACTAATGTCTCCAAAAAGAAAAATTTATATAGGAGAATGAGTTTAAAAGGGAGTGGGGGAGATAATACTGGCCCAAGAGGCTGAGAAGGACCAGTGCTTTAAGTCATAGGGAAAGAGCCAATGTAAGATAATAGAAAAAACTTGGTTCTCTGGAGCCAGATTCTTCTGGGTTCTAAGCTTAGCTCTTCCAATCACTGCCTACACATCCCTCTCTAAGTCTCAAATAATTTATAAAACAAGAATATCACCACCTACCTCCCAAGTTGCTATGAAAATGAAATAAATTTAAGTAGAGCATTCGGCATAGTGCTTGATAATATTAATATATTAATAGCAGAGACTATCATCAATTTAACATTTTCTGATAACTTTGGCCTTCAAGAGGATCTAGAACCACAGAAATTACCTAGCCCCACCCCCACCTTACTAAAGCACATAGATGTTTGTAGGGCTATTGCTCCTAAATTAAATGGCCTCCAGACTGCTGTCTTAACTTCTCATCATTCTTCTTTCACCCCTCCCCTTACTGTCAGCTTTCACCTCTCACATCTAGCTGCTATTAATGTAGCAGCTCCTCTTCCTTTTTTTACGTGCTGTGCTGCTTTTAATCTTACGGAGGGTTAGAAACCAGAATGCTAAACTTGTTACAACAACATGTAAAAATAAGAATAAATTAGCAGTGTACCAGGGCTTAAGGATGACAATACTTTGCTATCCTTTTGTTTTTTAGTTCAGCTCTGGAAAAATGAGGCTGTTAGATTAAAAAGCTATTATATAGAAACCTGTATATTATACACTTATTTGCATTTACATGGAACCATTCATATTTTAAAACAGTCAATACTGGAACTTTTCCACAGGGCAGTTGTTACAGGAAAAATAAGATCCAAGCTTGGCACCAAGGCCAGGGAAAGGCCAAAAGCTACAGAACTTTAGATTAATTAAGACAAAAAGAGGTGGCAGCAAAAGCCTGGAGTAGGAGGGAAGGTTGGAGCTGGCCAATGTGGAGCCCAAGATTACCAGATGAGTGCCAAACACCTCTGTGCACTCTCTGGCAGACAGAGGGAAGAATAGACTGTTGTTAGAGTATGAAGAAAATGGCCCACATATCACTGGCCAAGGGAGAAAGCGAGATGGTACGAAAACCGCAACGACCATGGCCTCCATTAACATATAAGGCTACAGTGTAAGTGCCTTTCCCGCTAGCAGTCAGAGGGACAGGCAGGGAACCTAGGGCCAAAATAGGAATAGCCTTCCTCTTCTGAGATGACAGCAGGGAACAAGGTAACATCTCAGTGGAACTAGTCATTGAGTGACGACTCATGTTGGGAATGGCTCTTGAAAACTCCTTTAATATCTATGCCAGCAGTAGTCTTGCTGCCAGGGTTTATGAATGCACTTAAACCTGCACCCTGCAAATTATGGATGCTAATGCTGTCTGGCTTTGTCATCTATGCCCCAGAATCCTTTTCCTTGTGGAAAGACTGAGCTATGGGTAGGGCCTGCAGAAGGAGAGGAGAAGGGCATGGGAGAAGATTTATGGTGCAAATTTTAAAAGAAAAATTCTCCCTTTTACCTTTGGGAATGAGGTGCCTCAATACTACTATAGTTTGGATGTTTGACCCCTCCAAACCTTTTGTAAAAATTTTATCTCCAATCTTTGAAGTGGGGCCTAATGGGAGGTATTTAGGTCGTTGGGGGCAGATCCCTCATTAATAGATGAATGCCCTCCCTGGGAGGGTAGTGGAGGGGAGTAAGTTCTCACTATTAGTTCTCGGGAGAGCTGACTGTTAAAAAGAGCTTGGCCCCTCCCCTCTCTTGCTTATTTTCTTGCCATGTGATCTCTGCGCATGCTGAGATCACATGCTGGCTTCCCTTTACCTTCCATCAGAAGTGGGAGCAGCCTGAGGTCCTCACCAGACGCAGATGCCCAATCTTGAACTTTTCCAGACATCAGAAAATAAACCTTGTCTTCTATATAAATTACCCAGACTCAGGGATTCCTTAACAGCCACACAAAATGAACTCAGACATATTTCTAATGCTTTCTTCTCACTTTCCTGTTTCGTTCATGCTGCTTTACAATTTGTGAAGACTCTCAGCGTGCATTTCTCACTTGATTACCTATAACATCCCTGCATGGTTGATACACACACAATAGACATGTAGGGGGACAGGGAGGCACCCCAGTTGTACAAATAGGGAAATAAGGATTGTCTGAGGGCACACGTGGAGAGAAAAGATTAAAACCAGTTTTCCTAACTTCAACCCAGCTTTCCAGGTCCCTATCTTGTATTAGACCAAGTGTTTATGGGACTCCATGTGTTACAGACATTTTCTTCTCCTTCCAGTCACAGCAGCCTCTGCCTGCTTGAAGGTTCTTCCTATCTTTCAGACTATTAGCCCTCTCAGAAATACCATTGCTCAGAGGGACCCCCCAACTCCTACCTATTCTGCTGGGTCCCTCAACTGAATCTCCTTCCTCAATCTCTAAGGAGGTTTGTCTTCTATAACTCTGTAAGAAAAATCAGAATTACAGGGAGATTAGCAGCCCAAGGAAAGCCTGCCAAGTCAGGAAGAACAACGCTTTGTGAATTCCCAGGCGTGAACCTTGGGCAAATTATTTCAGATTCCTAAGCCTCAATTTCCTCATCTATAAAATGGGGTTTTAGAGCCAGGTGCGGTGGCACATAGCTGTAATACCAGCTACTCAGGAGGATCACTTGCCCAGGAGTTCAAGACCAGCCTGGGCAACAAAGCAAGATCTCATCTAAAAAAAAAAAGAGGGGGAGGGGTTGTCTAGATTAAATGAGATCCATAACACAGCAAGTTCTTAATGTATTGATTTTCCTTCCCTTCTCACCATCTGTGGTATTCCCTTTGAGCTTCCCCTGACCTTCCCCTTCATTCAGCCCTACTCTATCACTCCATCCTCTTCACTTTTCATGATCACATTTTGCAGGATTGAGAAAACTACAGGATTTCCTGAAACTGACGTATGGGCTTGATAGGTCACAGTAGAAACCAAAGTCAGGAAAGTCTCTAGGGGCTGTGAAACCACATTAAAGAGCTTAAGGGAGGACAGGTATAGCTGTCAGGTCCCCAGATAACCTCTAGCAAAAGCAAGGAGGAAGCAAGCCAACTCTGCCTTATTCACGGCAAATGATGCCAGACATTCCCATGGTGGTTCTAGGAAAGGAATCTCAACCATTCTCCCAGTTCAGGACGTTGCCTAAGCCAACATCCAATCTCTCAGACATGGAGTAGGAAAGTAATCACCTGTAAGTTATCTGTACTAAAGGAAAAGCTAATCCCCAAACTAGTTACCCTCTATCTTGGCCCAAGCTTGTCCAGAGTTTTCCCAGGCACCCCCACTCACCAGTACCAAGGCTGTGCTTAGCCAGCTATTTTCTCCTTTGGGTTACAGGGTCAGCACCAGCTGCCTCTGGGAACAAGGCTCACCTACAACAGAGAGAGAAGACCATTAGGTGTCCTGCTGAGAACAGGCATGAACTCAGGGCAGTGTGGGCATTCAAAGTTCCTGCCCTCACACATTTTACATCCTAGTAAAGTCAGATTAATTATTTTAAGTATATAATTTCAAGTAGCGCTAATAAGTGCTATAAAATAAAGCAAGGTAAGGGGAGAAAGAATAACAAGGGTTAAAGCAGAATCTACTTTTAGATGAAATGGTCAGGGAAGTCCCTTCTCCAAAGGGTGACATCTGGACAGAAACAGAATAAAGTGAGGGTGTAATATATGCAAAGATCCGAGGAAAGAGCGTTCCAGAGAAAGAGAATAGCAAGTGCAAAGGCTCTGTGGCATAATACTTAGGCAAGAATAAGCTTGGTATGTTTAAGGAACAAGACGACCAATACAGCTAGAATGGAGTGATAGAGAGAATGATACTAGGTACACAAGGAGGAACTACTTATGTTCTCTATTTTACATATGAGGTAACGAAGGCTCAAAGGTCAGGTGACTTGCCCAAGATCAAAGTTAAATCAGTGGTAAAACTGGGAGTGGAACTCAGGTCTTCTAGACAATTCTACTCTGACTCCCTCCTGGGTCAGGTTCCTCCAGACTTAGATAACCTGGACCCTAGCTGAGACAAATTTTCAAGCACTCAGATTGCTTCAGGTTTCTGTGCTCACCTCCCTCCTCTGCTGGGTGAAGATAGTGAAAAACAGAGAACCTCTATATATTCTCAGAAATGTGGGGTAGAGGGGACTCTGGAATGAGGAGAAGAGTAGCACATATCAGGCACTCTTCTAAACCTTTTACTGGTATTAACTCATTTAATCTTTACAACAATCTTGGAAGGTTGGCGTGTTATTATTTTACTAATGGGGAAACTGAGGCACAGAAGTTAAGTAAATTTGCCCAATTCATACAGCTAACAGATGGTGGAGCTGGGACTTGAACGCAGAAGTTTAAATCCAGGGCTTGCCCTCTAAACCACACACTGTACCACTTCTCAAAAAGAGAAGGCAGAAAATGTGTTCTCTAGTTCTAGCTGACATAGGTGAGAGAGCCCCCACCCATTTATACCCAAGCCTGACATCCTCTTCCATTTACTTGTAGTCCAGGCTTTACACTGAATACAAGCTGAATGACTCCAGAGTCCTTCAGCCATTTGGTTCCAAAGGCTCTTCTAATCTCTAGCTACTGTGATCTCAAAGTTACAATGATAACAACAGCCATTTAATAGCCTTTTACTGCACACTTGGAAACAGACTGAGTATTGGGCTAAGCACTGTCTTATTTCAGAGAGGGAGTAGGAGCTGCTCCAAGACATCAGTGGAAGGATCATGGGGGCTCCAGGCCTGGAACAATGCGGCAAACACATGGAACTGAAGGATCTTTCAGCTCCAGGTCAAAGGACAAGGCAGAGGCACCAGTGGGTGGGTGGTAAGGGGACTGGACTATCAACACCTCCAACTCAGCCAGTCAAACTGAACTCATGTCCTACTTCTCAGCCTCCATGGCTCAGCAAATTATATAGCCATTCTCCCAGGTACTTAGACTCTAAATGCTCATGCTCTAAACCCCTCCTTCCCACAATTGCCAAATCCTTCTGGGATATTTCTTTTCTTTTTTTTTTTTTTTTGCTCTAAGAACCCTATATCCAAACCATTCTTCTTAATTCCCTACAGGGTCGACTTCTTCTTGGTTCAGGATCACATTATCTCTTGCCTGCACTGCTGGGATATTTCTTAAAATTTATTGACATTACAAGGACAGAAGGTTATATACAGTAGTCTCTCCTCACCCTCCTGCTCCAATCCATTGGACCCACACTGCCAGACTAATGGTCCTAATGCCACTCTCCTGCTCAAAAATGGCTCCCAATCATCTCAGTCTTGCTCTCTAGGTATGCCATGATCTAGTCATCACCTGCCTCACCTCTACTGTGGGCTTTCCAGCTCCCATACTTTCATCCATGATGTTCTCTCACGGGAATGCCCTTCTTCATTGTACATATACAAACCCTTCTTAATCTTCAAGGCCTAATTAATTAATCTATGAATTTATCCTGAACCCATTCTCACCATTTTCTCTGCCCTGTTCTTGAAACATCTCTAGCTTGTGGCTACATTCAGTTTCAGCCTCACCATCAGCTAAGGCCTCAGGAATACAGCTCCTCTGTTCCCCTTCTTCCCTGTAGAGATTCCTACTGCTTTCCAAGTATGGAGACCTGGTCAGTTCTAAGATTTCTGTTCCCATTCCTCCTACTCTTATCTCAGTCTGGATCTAAGAGACAAGAGACCTGGGTTCTAACCTGCACTTCAGATTCCTCATCTGCAAAATGGGGATATAATTTCCACACTACCGATATAGGGCTTCTGTGAGAATCGATGTTATAACAGGTGAGAAAAGGGTAAGAGTTAGGATGGGAGTCTCCCAGCCAGGTCTTTAACAACTCTGTCAGTTGAAAAACAGTGAGTACATACATGAGTCTTCTATCCAACCAGTCAAAAAATATTTCCTGATATTGGCCTTACTGTGTAAAGAGCTCTGAGTTAGGTGTTATGGAGGATGCAGGGATGATTGAGAACAGTCCTTATCCTTAGGCACTCTGCAGTCATAGTGGAACTGTATCAACTTCCTGAACAGGACTACTAAGAATATCAGGCAGGCTCTAACAGTTCAGGTGTTATGAAAACTATAAAAGTAGAGAAAGCAATGAGTGTGACCTGGGGTGGACCTCAGAAGCTCACAGAAGGAGCAAAGATTTACACCAGTCCTTGATTTAGGTGACAGAAAGACAAGGGCTGCTACTATACCCTACTCAGGCACTAGGCTAGGTGTTAAACTGTTAATCTTCATTAATACCCTGTGAAGTAGGTGATGGCATGCCCATTTTACAACCAAAGTAACTGAAGACAGGCAGGATAAGTGTACCATTCAAGGTCAAACAGCTAGTAAGCAGCAGAGCTAGAATTTGAACCTAGGTCTGCTTTACTTTACTCCATAGTCTATGTGCTTTCCCTTACTTTATGGTCTGCCTTACTTCATTACATGGCAACATGAAAGAAGAGCAGAAACCCTAAAGTTCTTTCTACCTCAAAATTCAGTGATTTGATTTGGGGGGTGGTTACTACTGTATCTTCCCCGTAAGACTGTGATTAGGGTCTCATCACTGTGACAGCATAAGTATCTAACATAGAGGAGCCTGGCAGGTAGGAGATACTAAGTATTCGGGGAACATGTGAGTGGATAAATGAATTTACAAACAACTGCCCCATCAACTCTTATTCTGAGGACTAAAAAGTTAGGTCCAAAATCTCAAGCTCTATGTTCTGAGTCTCAGCCCCTGTAGCTACATAAATCACACACTACTAATCTGTTGGCTAAGGTGTCCTTTCCTACTGTTGTTTTCATGAGTTAGGGGAGAAGTAAAGAGAGAAAGGCTAAGAAGAGATCGTTGGACAGGGAACAGAGGAAATGGAAGGAGAGAAAGGTGGTTGAAGGAGAGCAGGTAAGGAAGGAGAAGCTTGGGCAGGAGTGAAAGGTCTGAGGCCTAGACTTTGGAAAACGTTTCTTTTTCCTTCCGGTTCCAAAACCAAGGACTTTTTTTTTTTTTTTTAAAGAGCAGTAGTAGGAATTTCTCTTCATGAATTTTAAATGAAGGAAATTTGCTTGTCCAAATCCTGGACTGTGAGCAGGATATGAAGTGAGGCACTTAAGGACAAGCTCCTCAGGGCTTCCATCCTCAGTCCTCACTAAGATCCTGTCCCAGCCCAACATCTGCCTGCTTGAGGCTGAAACCTGCAGAGATCAGAAGACAAGCAGGTTCTTCCTCTTGCCACTGCTTCCTCCCTACCAGCATTACTCCAGGCTAATAAGCCCTAGGAGTCTATCCTTCCTCATGGATAAGGGGATACTGACATCCTCTAGATCCTTCCCCACAGCTCCCTGTCATGAAAGCTGCGTTGAGTTCTAAAGGAAGGTGTTTCTCCCTTTCTGCTAAATTCCCCAAATGTGGAATGCACCTGGGGTGAAGATGTGGATGGAGGCGGCAAGGTCCCTTCAGAATCCTCTAGATCTACAGTTCAGCTCTCTTTAGGTCTGATCTGCACATTATACGCATGTATCTCTCTTTCTTACTAAATTAGAGAGAATACTAGGCTGAGAGTCAGAAAACCTAAGGATTAGCTCCAGCTCTGCCTCTAATTCACTGTGTGATCTTGAACAATTCATTTCACCTTCCTGGACCTTAGTTTTCAGATCTGTAAAATGAGGATGCTCGTATATGCTCTTGTGAAGGATTTTCTGAAGGTGGATCAAACAAAACTGACAATAACAGGTTAACTGTTTAAATCTATGACTGTTGACTGGTTTGATATGAAGCAGTAATGAAGGAATAAGGGGATGTCTCTTTAAAAAACAGTGAACTGCTAACTCTCTGGGAGGCCGAGGCGGGCGGATTGTTTGAGCTCGGAGTTCGAAACCAGCCTGAGCAAGAGCAAGACCCCATCTCTACTAAAAATAGAAAGAAATTAATCGGACAACTAAAAATATATAGAAAAAATTAGCTGGGCATGGTGGCGCATGCCTGTAGTCCCAGCTACTCGGGAGGCTGAGGCAGAAGGATTGCTTGAGCCCAGGAATTTGAGGTTGCTGTGAGCTAGGATGACGCCACGGCACTCTAGCCCGGGCAAAAGAGTGAGACTCTGTCTCAAAAAAAAAAACAAAAAACAAAAAACAAAAAACAGTGAGCTGTACTATCTTTTCAGTTAAAGTGATCTGCCCTGAGTGAAAGAATTAGCAAGAGCTGTGGCAGACACAATGTCACACTGTCTGTACCTTCATCAAAAGACAGTTAGGCACCAACCAAGACTAGATAAAGTTCAAAAACTACATGCACGCAAATCCCAACAGGTGCAAGTAGACACCAAGAACCACTACAAGTCAAATACTGCTTAGAGAAAGTAACGGTAAGGTAATTTAGTGGCAAAGAGCGCTAGAATCAGAGACACATGGGTTTGAATTCTAGCTCTGCATCACTAGATTTGTCACCTTAGGCAATGTACTTACCTTCTATGCCTCAGTTTCCTACATTTGTTTTAAAAGGTTCCTGCTTCATAAATAGGTTATTGAGAGAAATAAATGGGACAGCATGCTATAGGAATACTTCAGAAACCAGGAATCTATAGCTAGAGGCTAAGGAAAGGAGCCAGGAAGTGAATTAAGAGAGAAAATTATGGTAAGCCTGGGGCCTGAACATCAAAAGTTAATCAAAAGGCCTGGGACAAGAGAAAGGGAGTATTTCAGGGGGCAGAAGAAGAAAGATTTTGACAGAAGAAATCCTCTCCTATATTTGTAAAACAAATTTTTTAAAAATAGCATGTCCCTATAGAACCCTTGCTGTTTAAAATAAGCAAGCCCCATGGTCTGCAGGAAGACTGGTTCAAAGAGGTGTTGCTGAAGTGGTATCTTCCTCTGGGGGTTGGGGGGAGGAAAGGGCAAGCTGGGTTCTCTAGGCCTCTGGGGTGGCAACCAAGGCAGGAGTGAGCAGCCAGGAGATAATTAGAGCTAACAGCTCCAGGCTCCCTCAGGCAGGGCTCACCTGAAAGCGGCCTCCAACCCACTTCTGCTACAGTCAGTCAGCACTTGAGGGCTCACGACTGCCCACAAACAGAGAGGAAAAGACTGGCACAGGACAAATGGTCCTTGTCCCACGAGCCAAGCTTGCCAATCTACTTGCTAGCTCTGTTCTGGCTGCTCCTAACCTCTCAGCCTCAGAACTGCCTCAATCCTTCTGGTAAGGCTTGCTTATCCCAGCCTTGATCAAACCCCATGGTCTTGCAGTTCTACTGGACTCCTCCCCACTCACAAGGATATCTGACCTTGACTCTTGTGACTGGCTCTACTATATGGATGCCTATGCCCCAGCATAATAAACCAACTGGCTATGTTGCTGTGGGGGTTAAAAAGATGACCTCACAACATAATAAAAATGTAGCCAGGACACAAGATGGTTCAGTAAAACCCTCCCCTAACTCCCCACAAAAGACAGGTGTCAGGATGCCCAGCATATCAAAAAGGAGGCCCTAGAGGGCAGCTGGTTTCTCAATGACAGGTGACATTAGGGTTCTTGAGCCCAACCCATGTCCTTGTATAAGAACATAATACATGCCATACATAGATGAAACTCAATCTAGGCAGTTTCCAGGCTGCTTGGAGGAAGGTTCACAGACTATAACAGACATGCAAGACAATCATTCTTCCCTCTGCATTTTCTGGGCAGCTAACCGCATTTCTCCTTCCTCAGCTGAAGCTGTCTCAGGTTTTTTCCCCTCCTCCTTCCATAGAACAACCAACCCTGCAGGAATTATCAAGGGAGGCACAAGTAATTACTGTTTTCTTTTCTCCATGCTAATGAGACAGTTGGATGGTTCCCCTTCCCCCTCTTGAGCTGCAAGCGAGAATCTAAGGCTTTATAATCAGTAACCAACACACCAAAGCTTGGGCCAGACAGTGCTCTGTGCAACTGAGACTGTACAGAAGATGGCTTTCATGCCCCTAATGAGACCAGAACTGGAAGGGCCCCACCTTTATAGAAAAGGAGGTAAGATAGAGCAGGGAGATCTGTCCAAAGTCACAGAGGGAAGTCAGTGGCAGGGCCAGGACCAATCTTCTTACTCCTAACCAGGATACATCTCACATCCCCCAGACTTCACACAGTACAGAATGACTTTGGAGGTATCCTTGATGTGGAGGCTGGAACTGCAAATTTCAAACTTCCATATCAGTTTTTGAATAGGTATTCAAAAAGCAATGACAATGCTTTGCAAATGCAAACTTGGCCCCAAAACCCCAGTTCTACGGTGAAAGGCCAAGACCTGAGAGATGACGCCAATTTTACCCAAAAATTAAAATGGCAAAGCAGATGACCAGGCAAAAAAAAAAAATCTGTGAATTTTAGCTGGGATTCAGCTAAGTGAAAACTGTAGGTAAAAGGGTGGGGTTTGGAGTTTTTCCTAAGAATGAACTTCAGGTCTGGTGGATAAAAGAGCTCTTGAGTATAGAACATTAGGGCCTCAGTCTGTTAGTTCAATCCCCTTACTTCAAAGATAAAGAAAGTAAACCTAGCACTATCAGGAGCTTTACAGAAGAGGGCCCAAGGTGATGCAGGAGGACTGAAGGATGCTATAGCCCAGAGCTAGCCATGGCATGCCTGGCTAGCCATGATCAGAGGAAAAGGAGCCAGCATTTGCAAATGGTTCAAGTTTTTAAGCTGAAGTAACTTGTAGATCTAATAAGGCTTATTTTTTTAACCTAAAGATTAGCTTCTGTCAGCCTCTAAAGTCCCTTGCCTTACCTTGCCTCTTATTGCCTATCCTAGCTCTGTCATTTCAGATGGGATTCAGCAATTCAAATCCAAATCTCAGACCAATTCTGACTCTCTCACCCATAAGGCCTGGATATCAACCCTTCCTATTATTCTCATACCATAGCTAACTGTAGGGCTCTGATGGTATTCCAGGATATGGTCAGTGCTGACCACCAAGGCTTCACCCTCTAGAGGGAACAAAATCAGGTGCTTTATTCTATAAATAGGCCCACATCCATGTGAGAGCCCCTGCCTTGGTCACCTGCCTAAGCTCTCAGGACCCTCCTAAGACTATAAAGCCCAGCTCTGAATCCAAGGCCAGCCCTCCCCACCAATGGCCATTCTCCAGAGGTTGCCTGCCAGCCTAGACTTCCACTTGTGCTTGCTGCTCTCCCTAGCCTTCTGCAAGGCAGACAGCATGGTTTAGTAGAAACAACATGCAGACAGACCTGGGTTTGAGCCCTGGCTCTGCCACCAAAACTGGATAGCCTTAGTGCTTTGATCACTGTGTTTACTTGTCTGCCTCTTCTACCACTCTTCCCTTCTTGGGAGTAAGGAATATTTAGTTGTATCCTCAATGAGTCAGTCACTGTCAATTGAATGGTACTCTCTAAAACTTAACATCTCACATCTGTAAAATGTTAAAGTCACCTACCTCAGAGTTGTGAGGATAAATGGGGGAAAGAAAGTATGTCAACTGCCTAGCTCAGTGCCTGGCCCTTCTTCCTCTACTGTATCTTGGATGCCCAGGGCCAAATGTTTGCCTGTACTAAACCAGACTGACCATCTTGGAGACATCATATCTTGCTGAATCTCTGGGGTCAGGTGGACCTGACCCCCAGGGTCTGTCTACTCTAATAATCACATTAATTGCCAGTTCTTAGAACCAATAAAAACAGCTAGAGAAATGACTACTCTCCTCACAGGTGAAGGCAGTGAATTTGACACTAATGATGTGTGGGCATATACTAATATTCTAGATTGAAAGAAGGGGGAAGCTCTGGGGGAACAGATACAAGGAAAAAGGCTGTGCCATGAAGTTTGGGCCCTAGAGAAGAAATCCCAAATCAAAAAAGTAGCTGAAGATATCTGCACTGGAGCTTACAGAAGGGCTAGAGACATGAAATGAATTGGCTGAGGTCACACAGTAAACTGAAGGCAGAAATGAGCTTGGATCCCATCACTGCAGTCTCTGTATACAGTGTTTTTTCCAACCTACAGGGCAGATGCACAGAGCTGTAGGAAAAATGGAGTGAGACATACGGGGCTCAGGATAGTGGCACTGAGAAGCACGCAGGAATGTCAAGTGGCACTTACGCAGTTTCTGGCTAGAAAAGGAAACTGAGCAATAAATCCATGCTTCAGTTCTGTAGGGGTCTTATGTGCTCTGTCAGTTTAAGGGCAAAAATAAACTCAGTCTGGCCAGAACGAGTGTCAGCAGTTATGGTGGGGAAGGGTACAGGGTATCATTAAAATATCATGAGCTTCTTGCCCCAACATCAGCTACTTTGTGTGATCTACTTTGGGTAGATTTTGCCCATCCATCCCCAACTTCTCAACTCAAACTATGTTCCAGGTTTTCTAGGATATCTGCCTTTTCTACCAGAGGGGCTTCAGACTTATAAACTAGAGGTGAGGTATACGGTATAGAGAAGAGGTAGAATAAAATCTCTGTCTCATGAGGAAGATCTGATTGATGAATCGTCTCTTTACTCATCAGATTCACCTGAACTTCTGAGAAGTGAAGTGACTGGCCCAAGGTCAAACAGCTAATAAAAGCAAATCAGGATTTGCCTATGTATCGAGTGTCCCTTGGCCATGGTGACCATGGTTTGTATGTGTCCCCTAAAGTGCCTGTGTTGGAAACTTAACACCCAGCATAATATTAATAGTTTAAGAGGTGATTAGGTCATGAGGGCTCTGCTTTTATGGATAGATTAATGTTATTGCAGGAGTGGGTTCGTTATCTCAAGAGTGGGTTTGTTATAAAAGCAAGTTTGGCCCTCTTGCACACATTCTCTCTTACCATTTGATGCCTTTCACTACATTATGACGCAGCAAGAATGCCCTTACCCGATGCGGCCCCTAGATCTTGGACTTTTCAACCTCCAGAACCATAGTCAAATAAACTTCTATTGTTTGTAAATTTCCCAGTCTAGGGTATTCTGTTACAGCAGCACAAAACAGACTAAGACAGTGACGTTCAACAAATTCGGCCTTTACAAGTTTTGAGAGGTAGGTAGGTAGAACAGGTATTCTCTGCTAAATCATGTTGTCCCTTCTTCTGGAGTTTCATTTAACACCTTCAATCCATTTTAGGCCTAGTACTGACATTTATCTTCTCTTACAGACTTGTATAACTACCTTCTAGCTCAGAGGTCAGCAAACTTTTTCTGTATAGGGCTAGAAAGTAAGTATTTTAGGATTGGTGGGCTACAGTATTCCTGTAGTATTCAACTCTACCACTGTAGTGCAAAAGCAATCATAGATGAACAAATGAGTGAGGCTGTGTTCCAGTAAAAATTTACAAAAAGAAGCAGTGAGGGCCGGGCGCGGTGGCTCACGCCTGTAATCCCAGCACTCTGGGAGGCCGAGGCAGGTGGATCGCTCAAGGTCAGGAGTTCTAGACCAGCCTGAGCAACAGCGAGACCCCGTCTCTACTAAAAATAGAAAGAAATTATCTGGACAACTAAATATATATATAGAAAAAATTAGCCGGGCATGGTGGCGCATGCCTGTAGTCCCGGCTACTCGGGAGGCTAAGGCAGAAGGATCGCTTGAGTCCAGGAGTTTGAGATTGCTGTGAGCTAGGCTGACGCCACGGTACTCTAGCCCAGGCAACAGAGCAAGACTCTGTCTCAAAAAAAAAAAAAAAAAAAAAAAGAAGCAGTGAGCTAGATTTGGCCCACAGGTCATAGTTTTCTGACACCTGTTCTAACGATTTAATCTGTCTCCCATAACCTCTGTATCCCAATCCATCATACATAACTCCTATTATAGCCTTGCAACCTCCTCAATGGATCTCCTTGGCCTACAGGATAGTTTAAATTCTACCCGCGTTCTCCCCCATATCCTTTTCCTGCACACTGTACTCCAATCACACCAGGCTGTCACCTGGCAGTTCCTAGCATTCCCTGTGCTGTTCCCTAACGCCTGCAATGACCTTCTTCATTCCTCTGCCAATATTACCTGTTCAGGGACAAGTCCAAATACCTCAGGGGCAGGGAATGGTCTTATTCAACTCTGTGTCCCTTGCAGCACCCAACATAGCACCCAGTGTTTGCTGACTGAACAGGCCTCTAGGCTGAGAGTAGACTACTAGAACATGGAATCTTTGGTTCTAGCAGAACCCTGAGATGACTCACGACATCAACGGATTCTTCATTTTCTTCAAGGGCTTGCTCCCACCCTCCACCACATCATGTTTTTTGGGTCTAGCCAGGTAACTAGTTAAAGCAGGGGCTAAGACCAGGCATCTCACTAAGTGGCTCTAGACTGTACTGAAAAGGAAGTGGAGATAGGTGAAGAGAAGAGGGATCCTATTTTCAGACCTCCTTGTCCCTGACCTCAAACTATATCCTTGATACTAGTCATAAACTGACCACTGATCCATATTTAGCACTAGGCCAGCAGACAGCCTTCTAACAAGTACAGATCCTGGGTCCCCCAAGGTAGGGGATTTCACTGACGGAAAGGCTGCAGTCTGACCTCAATTGAAGAAAAAACTTGAGAGTGTGTGGTAAGAATCATCAGTAGCATCACTTTTGGGTGCAAAAGGATAGCCATTGAGATCAAGGGTCCTAGGCAGGCCTGTAGCCCACAGGTATAGCTATCTCAGCTTGGGGAATTTGTGGGGCCAAAGACTAAACTGTTGTGGGGGGGGCACGGGGAAACACACCAAAGGATTTTTCTCCTAAGCCCAGAACAGAACAACATTCCATCTGGCTAAGTGAGCTTGTCACAGGCATGGGGTACTTAGCATATCTGCCATTCCAGGATTACGGCTGTCAAGTTTTAATTAGGGTAATTAGAGTTAAAATTTAATTTCATTTCAGGGGTATTTTGAACAGATTCAATTAATTTTTTTTTTTTTTTTTTTTAAAGAATACAGAAAGGAGGCGCAGGCTGTGTGGAGCAAATAGAGGATTTTGCCATAAGAGAAGCAAAGCCATTTTCCTGGGCCTGGCAAACCTTTGAACCGCTGCCAAGAACCCACTGTACCTCTGCAAGCTCAGCCCAGAGGACAGAGGGCTGCTGGTTTGCAGCTTTCCTCCCTTCTCCCCAACAGAATTCTAGAAATAAGTTTCAGTCGGCACCTGTTAATATATCTACCTTCCCCTTCCCACCTGCTGCTCCTGTATTACTGCCATGCAATGCCTACTACTACAGCCCTAAATCTGGCAAAAGACAAAGGCTCAGGGCAGTCAAAGTGTTTTGCCATATGTTAGGGACTGCTTTAATAACCACTCCCTTATCAAGAGTCACTAGACACACCATTATGCTTTTGTTTGTGCCAGTTCCCTGGTTGAGTGCCCTCCTCGCCTTAAACTCTTACTCTTCCTTCAAAACACAGATCGGTTATGTCCCCCAGCAAAGCCCTCCATCATGCCTCTGTAATCCCAGGGTCCCTTGTACGCTCTTCTGGTAAGGCACACACATTATACTGTGGTTTGTATCCTTGTCTGACTCTAATGCTAGACTGTTAGGTCATCTAGGGATCCTTAACACTAGCACAAGGAGATACTCAACAAATATTTATTGAACGACCACGTATTATGGGTGGATTTTGGTCTGACCACACTGATTGCCGAGCATGTTAAGCCTTCAGGTTCTCCAATGCCCAGGAATATCCAGTCATGAGTCCCTTTCCCCTCCTGCACAGGGCCAGTTCAGAAACCTGACTCTGCACTCCACACAGGAGAAAGCCCTCCCATTGATCCCAAATGATGACTGATCTCTCCCATTAGTGCCTGCTCATTCCTCAAGGACCTGGAAAGGCAATGAGAAAGCAAAAGCAAGCAGAGCATCTCTCCCCACCCCATGCACCTCCCTTACCACTGGTTTTAAATAATTTCCTCCAGTTCAGTCTATAGAAGGGTAAGAGAGGGCCCTGGTAGAAAACACTTTTTCAGCTCGGAATCAGTATTGCAAATGCTCAGAAACGTAGTACAGTCCAACAGAGACTTTTCTGAGCTTCAGTATCCTTTGCCAACCTTCCAATAGGTTGTTAGGAGAAATAAACACAAAAGGCTTAACCCAGTATGTAACATTTAGTAGCTATTCAGTAAGTGCTATTTCCATCTGAGGACAGGGCCTGAACAATGTACCTAGCACCACATTATAAAGAGTTTATAAAGGTGAGGAAAACATATTAAAGGGGGATACAAGTTAACCACTTCCCCATTTACCCAGGGCAGCCCTGTCTACTGGGCCCAGGGGAGGACGGCTATACCAGCAGAACTGTTGTGTTGACAAGTGTAACCAGATCCATTTCACGGTAATCAGATTCTCCCTAGCTAGGAGCATTCGCTCCTCCAGCCTCCTCCCAGGCTCCCCAGGCCTGGCTGCAGGCCCATATTGATCCATTTCTAATTAGGAGCAGTGGCAGTGCTTCTGACAGAAGTTCAGGGTCTAGGCTTCCTCTGCTGGCATCTGGCCAAATGCCCTGAAACGCCCAGCCCAGGGCAGACCCAGAGAACACTGTGAGGTAGAAAAAGATCCCAGACTAAATTCACCATAACGCAGCATGAAATTTTAGAACTGAAAGGTTCCTTTATAAGCACAGGTTTTATTGTATTTCAGTTGAGAAAGCTGAGGTCTAGAAAAGATACTTGTCCAAGGTGATATAAGAAGATAATGCAGATCTTCTTACTTCTAGTTCTTACCTCTAGATAAGTGTTTCCCAACCTGGCTACACAACAGAAGGACTCAGGGAACTTTCAGTTTCTAGGCCCCACCCCAGAGATTCTGATGTGGAACACATGCAGTGGCTCTGGCTCTCTTTTGCTAAGCATGTGATCATCTTCCAAAAGAAATCTAAAAGCACAAGATCTAGTTTGGACCTAGGTTCAAACTCACCTTGGATCATAACAATAACATTTAGTAGCAGCCCACTATTGTCTGATCCAGTCCTCCCCCACCCCCATCATAAAAGGGTTATTTAGGGGCCTGAGTCCAAAGGATCTATCATAAATGGTTCAGACTTCCTAACATGGTCTGCTAGCTTGGCTGCCAGCAAAGACATTTCCTTTCAAAACTAGTCTGAAACTAAAATGTCTGTTACGAAGATACAGAAACTGAAGGAGGGGGATAGTAGTAGCACCTGGGTATAAGGAATATGGGGGAGATGCTATGGTACTGAGTGTGTGGCATCTGGGGCATAGGCAAAGATGTCAGTGTATGCACAGTCATGTGTGGAGGGAAGGACTTGTGTATGTTTATGTAAGGAAGTGGACAGTGTGCTGTCTGTGAGACAGGCTTGCAGATACTTTTGTAGCACACACAATTCTGGGTATCTGGGTAGAAGACAGCGGGATGAGAAGTGTAAACAGGTAAATGTGTGCATATATAGGAGGAGGGGGAAACATGACTTGAAAGTGTAAGGGAGATAGCACAGATGTATATAGAAGAGAAGAAATGTATCACATTCGTGACTCAATTGTGTGTGTGTGCACGTGTTGCAAGGCATATGAGCTTGCAGGGATGGGAAGCAGTGTGTGTGTATATCTGTGTGGCCTACACATCTGTATGTGTGAGAAAACAGATCCACTAACATTTCTGATTCATCCAGCCCTGGCTTTGCCTAAAGGCTCATACCACTCAAGGGCAGGCCCATCTACAGAAATTTCTCACTAAAATCGACATTTTGACAACTACTAAAAAATAGAATGATAACAACACCCCCAGCATCGTGGGAGGTTAAAAAAAAGTCAGTGCCAATAAAACACAAGAGACAGATGAGAAGCAATTATGCCACAATTCCTTCTCACCTTCACAAGGGAGGTGTTATTTGGAGTTAAATATTGTATGGCTGATTCACATCTCCACCCAAAAGCCTGGGTTTCTTGGGTTACCTAGGAAGAGGGCAAGAAAAAAGAAAGTAGATAGAGAAAGGTAAATAATAAACAAAACAAAAAAAGGACTGGAGAAAAGGGAATATGAAAGAAAGGGAAAGAGTTGAGAAGAAATCAAAAATAAAAGGCAATGGTATCAAGAGGTAGGGAGAAGGGAAGAAAAGAATAGGAAGAGGAATTTCCCAGAGAGTTAGCACACATTTTAGCAGGAATTCTGGATGAGGGGATGGGTAGATTAGTAAGTGGGGTCTGACCTCTGTACTTCCTCATTACTCCAACTATTCTCTCCATCTGGAATGTTTCTTCCCACCATCTTTGCCAACAGAACTTCTTCTGAATGTTTAAGGACATACCCAAATGCTACCAGCTTCTAGAAGCTTCCAAGATTTCTCACAGTTAGAAGTTATTTCTCAAGAATTCCAGTAAACTTCCAGAGCACTCTTGTCATATTTCACCTGTAGCACTTAATGTCCAGCTTTACACTATAGGTATCAGTACATATGCATTTCTGTCATTCAATTTGCAAGTAATATTTGTGCAAGGCCTATTACAGAGATGCAAGGGAAATAGAGTTAAGTAGCACACTGTCCTCTGGCCTATAAGGTCTCAATCTTATGAATGATGGAGGATTTGGGTATGATAAAGCACTAGAGTGCCACTATAGAAGCAAAGTGCACAAAGGATCAAAATTCATTCTGTTTGTGTAGTGATCAGGGAAAGTGTCACTGAGGAGGTAGCATGGGAACTGGCAGGGAAAGACGAATAGTAGTTTAACAGGTAAAGGGGGCTGGGAGATGAGGGGCTTTGTACTTACAGGAACTACAGATGCTCCTTGACTTAGGATGGGGTTACACGCTGATAAACCCATCATAAATCGAAAATATCTTAAGTTGAAAATGTATTTAATACATCTAATCTACCGAACATCCCAGCTTAGCCTAGCATACCTTAAATGTGCTCAGAATACTTAAACTAGCCCACAGTTGGACAAAATCATCTAACACAAAGCCTATTTTATAATGAAGTGTTGAATATCTCATGTAATTTATTGAATACTATACTGAAAGTGAAAAAACAGAATGGTTGTATCGGTACTGAAGGACGGTTTCTACTGAATGCTTATCACTTTCACACCATCATGAAGTCAAAAAATTGTTAAGTCAAACTGCAAGTTGGGGACCATCTATAGTCAAAACAAAGTCAGGACAGAGCCTCACACATCCAGCGAACCTTCTACTGAGCAGAAGTACAGGGCAACAGTAGGTGGTAAGCACTGTGCTGCTGACAGAAGGTAGCAAAGTGACACAGCACCAGACTGTATGAGCCTCGGCCAAGGCCAGAGCTTAGATTTTATCCTTTACAACTTGGGGTGGGGGTGGAGAAGACAAGGGGGGACAGTTTAAAGTCCAATCTCCCATATTTAGTTGCCCTACTTTTTAGTGCAAGTTTCCTTAAAAAACATGGAAAACAGGTTCAATCTCAGGCTCTGCCTATTGCAGCGGTACTATAAGAATTTCCCAAGGATAAGGGCAACAGTGAGAGAAAAACAAAGGATAGAGGGGAAAGTGGGGGAGAATGTAGAAGTGGGGGTAGTAGGAAGGAGGTAGAGAGAAGGAAACAAAAGACAAGGGGCAAGGAAAGCAAAAGGAGAGACAGCTCTATCTCAGCTCTGAGGCTCCTTGTTGCTGAGTTGTCTTCTACATCTTTCTAGGTAAAAAAAATAAAATAAGGTCAATCTGATGCTAGTGACAGAAATAGACCCTCTACACCAAGAGGAAGCTGAGCACATTACCAACTGCCATCTCAACCCTCCCCCACTTCAGGATGATGGGGATGCACCAAGAAGTGGAGTTAGCCCAGCTCTACCAACCCAAAGTATGCCAGCAGCCCCTTGCCCCATGCCCTAAGAGTGTGTGAGGCAGGAGCACCCAAAAAAGTCTGGAGTTTGAAGTGGGGCCTGTCCAGGACCTATGGCTGCTTCTTAGGGTCCCAGAGGAAAGCTTGGGTTCCTTCTGGGACCTCAGTTTCATTGCAAAAGAAGAGTAGTAAACGAGAAGGACTAAGCCTGTGAGTTACAGACACTGCTTCCCACAGAGGGTGGTGTTTAATGTGGGAATTTGTCCTAATCTATCAAGTCTCTTGGTTCATTCTTTCCACTCCCAGCTATGGCCAGTTTGAAGCCTAGTAAGAGCCAGACCCAGAATAGCAGCCATTCCTGACACCACCACCTATTTGGCCCCATCCAAAGTCTAGCTCCTGCCCAGACCAGTATTTTATGTCACAAGTCACAAACAGATACTCAGGCCTAAGGATGTGTTTTGTCTGATCTGCCCAAATTTGTTTTAAAATCTGAGTTAACTGCCAACATTCCAAATCAGATCTCACTTTTTAAAAAATGAGATTTCTAGCTGCTCTTAAAAATGTCAGAGGGCCAGGCACAGTGGCTTATGCCTGTAATCCTAGCACTCTGGGAGGCTGAGGCGGGTGGATCGCTCAAGGTCAGGAGTTCTAGACCAGCCTGAGCAAGAGTGAGACCCCGTCTCTACCAAAAAATAGAAAGAAATTATCTGGACAACTAAAAATATATAGAGAGAGAAAAAATTAGCCGGGCATGGTGGCACATGCCTGTAGTCCCAGCTACTCAGGAGGCTGAGGCAGAAGGATTGCTTGAGCCTAGGAGTTTGAGGTTGCTGTGAGCTAGGATGACGCCACGGCACTCACTCTAGCTAGGGCAACAAAGCGAGACTCTGTCTCAAAAAAAAAAAAATGTCAGAGATCTGGCAACACTAGACCCCTGGGGCAGGGGTCAAGGGGCCTGCTATAATCCTGTAATTTGTTTGATACCTTCTCATTTTATCTCAAAAATTCATATTAATTTATCATCCATTCCATAATATGATTTAATGATTACCGTTAAATTACCAGTTACAATATTTAAACTGATCCAACTACAAAAAAACCTGAGTACGCTAACACTACAGGAAGATACATGTTTTATCCTTTGATTTCATGTATCATCCAATATGCAACCATGTGTCCCAGTTTGAGAAGAAACTCTAACATAGTTTATTTATTCACTCAAAAAATACTTAGATCCTGTACTTAGATCCTTACAAAAACATTAACAAGACAGACATGATTCCTACCTTCATGGAGCTCACAGTTAGCCGGGATATAATGGAAAGAAGTCTTACAGAATAGGAGGCACAAAGAGATACTAGGCTGAAGATTTAGAGTTTATTCCACAAACAGTAAAGTGATCCCTTAGGCAAGTTGCTTAACCTCTCTGGACCTGTTCCCTCCTCTATAAAAGGAAAAGGTTTAATTAGGAAGTTGCTGCTTTCAGTTTGAAATTTTACTAGCATCACAAGAACTTAGCCGGATACCTTTTAAAGTTCCTAACACTTATTAGCTTCCTCTCTTTATCTGGGAAATCGCAATTAGTTGTCATGGAAATTACCATGGTGCTCCACATACTTGATGACGATGTTACAGTAATTACAAGAAGCCAAAGGGAACAGGCAGGGAGAAGAGTCACTTACTCAGAAAGTCACCTACTTTCCACACATAGGAGCTGATGCACATTGCAGCTGGGAGGAAAAAAGACCAGGTACTAACTCATAAGTAAAACAGTTTTGATTCGAATTAGATATCATGGTTTCTTTCATGAGGCATCAGACTCACTTCACCTCAGCTTGCAAGTACATATTAGAGACTGCCAAAGATGCCAACTTTGACAAGGACATGGTCCACTGAGACTTGACTAGTTTGCTGTCCTTGTGCAGTCCTAAGACAGGCCAGGAGACAGATTTACTAGCCAACAGGGGCACAAAAGTTCCAAGTAAAATAAAGATAATTCACTTAGCCCAGGGGATTTACCAGCACTTTAACTGGGTAGTGTCTTCAATAACAGAGAGTTCCATCTAGAGCTGGGTTGGCACTGCCTAGCACCCAAGGGCCAACCCAGTAGCAAAAAATGAGTTAATCAAATGTTTCAAAGAAAAAAGTGCTAGGCTGGTGATACACGGATAAATGGCACTGGGTATGGGTATCAGAGAGACAACAGGAAATGGTGTGGCTTTGAAAAACTTAAGAACAAATATGCTGTCTAAAGGAGCCAGTCAATAAGGGAGCAGTAACTGGAAAAAGTAGAGAAATGAAGAATGTGATATCGTAAACTCAAGGCTTCTGCCAAGTTGGGCTGGTGCTTCAAGGGGTTGCCCAAAGATCAGAGGTATATCTCTTTGTCTCAGAGTTCCCAAAAATACAGGCTGCAAGCTTCTTAAGCATGTACAAGCCAGTGTAAGCCAGTGCACAAGGAGTCATAACACAAGATAGCCCTGGTAGAGAACCCAAGGAGTGAAGCCTTCCACACAACAGCTGGGGCCTATTCCTACTCCAATAAATAGGAAAAGTGTTCATGGTCAGCAACAGGCTCTAGCTCTGCTACTTCCTCAAAAATCCTCTTCCCTCTTCATGTAAAATCAGTCACCCTTACAGCCCACATGCTGGGACCTCTGACCTCATACACACTATATCTCTACTGAAAGGTAGCCTAATCTCCCCAGGCTGGGATTCAACTCAAAATAAAAACACTGCAAGCCACCAGGCACAATGGCTCACACTAGTAAGTAATCCCGGCAACTCAGAAGGCTGAGGCGGGAGGACTGCTTGAGCCCAGGAGTGTGAGACCAGCCTGGGCAACACAGCAAGACCCTGTCTCTAAAAAAATTAAAATTAAAATAAATTAGGCAGGCATGGTGGCACATGCTTGTAGTCCCAGCTACTCAGGACGCTGAGGCAAGAGGATCACTTGAGTCCAGGAGTTCAAGGCTGCTGATTGTGCCACTGCACTCCAGCCGAGGCAAAAGCAAGACTCACCTCTTAATAAAACACTGCAGGCCAAACCAAATATGTATGTAGGCCAGACACAACCCAAGGGGCTCCCAGTTTGCCACCTCAGAAGGTAAGACTCTGAACAGACCTGGAACAGAAAAGGGTTTAAAAGTCCCCTGAGGACTCCTCAATGAGCTGAAGGTTCAGTAGCTTGGATCCCCCAAAAGGAATACCTTTAAGACTATTGCCCCACCTTCGCAACTAAAAGTTCCTTTCCTCTGCAAAACAATAAAATTGCCCCATTACAGTCAGATGCCCTTGGCAGTGAAGAGAACAATGCTAAATGTATCCCCCCTGAAGCAGGATGGCATTCCCCGTGCTTCGTTCCATCATTGTATCATCTCAAGATTCCTTCAGCATCTACATAAAGGCAGTAACACTCTTGCCAAACAGAATAGAAAAAAGACTAGCTGCCCTTGAAACAGTAACTCCAAAGAGGGAAGGTTTATTGCTGGAAAAACTTTGTTTCTTTATTTACCAAGTCTTCCATACCAGATTTATGGGCGAGGGAAACACAACAGAAATGGTTTTTAGTAAAAGGCACCTGGCAGTAGTGAGCAGCATGACACAGAAGAAGGCAAGACTGGATGGCAGGAAGGCTGGTTAGGAAGCTCTTACAGAAGATTAAGGATTTCATAGCCCCATGATGACTGTGTCTGAAATGGGGTATGGTCTTACAGTCCTTGACTGACTGCATGCACCTTGCAGACAGTCTTACCCAAGCATATCACCCACAGCATGTAAGACCGTACCGTAACGGAGCAGGCACTCAAATGGTCATAGATACACAGAATACTCCTGTAAGAGACCTTAGATCACAAAGAAACACATCAAAGAAACTAATGTCCAGAGAACATAAAATGATTTGCTTAAGCTCACAGAGTGGATTAGTGGTGAAAAGGAAGGAGCAAAAGTTTTGGAGGCAAGTAGATCCTATGTTCAAATCCAGGTGTGGCCTTGGGCAAGCCACTCAACACTTTGTCAATCTGTTTTCTCATCTACAAAATATTAATAAGCTAATACTTATTTTTACAGTGTTGCCATGAGGTTTAAAAGATATTGTCTTCTGGATACAACCACCAATTTACGGGAAATACAGAGGACAGAGAAACATATCAAACACACTGAAAGGATATAATGAGCAAAATTCAGAACATGAAAAACTCCACAGGAAAAATCCAGTTTCTTCAACAAATAACGAGGTAAAAACTACAGTCATGCATTACTTACTTAACAACAGGGATACTTTCTGAGATATGTGTCGTTAGGCAATTTTGTCCTTGTGAGAACATCATAGAGTGTACTTACACCATCCTAGATGGCATAGCCTCCCACACATCTAGGCTACATGGTATTGCCTACTGTTCCTAGGCTACAAACCTGTACAGCACGTTACTGTACTGAATACTGTAGGCAATTGTAACACAATGGCAAGTGTTTGTGTATCTAAACGTATCTAAACATAGAAAAGGTACAGTAAAAATATGATTATGGTATTATAATCTTACGGGACCACCACCACATATGCGGTCCATCATTGACTGAAATGTCGTTACACAGCACATGACTGTAGAAGGGACTATAAAAACTAAATGAGACCTGAAAGACATAACAACCAATTACAATGTGTGGACCTTATGTGAATCCTGAATCAAACAAACTATAAAAATAAGATTGTGACATTTATGAGACAACCGGAAATTTGAACACAATCTGGATTTTGACGGTATTAAGGAACTGCTAAATTCTGTAAGGTGTGTAATAATGGCATAATTGTGTTTTTAAAAAATCATCTTTTAGGGATACACAGTGAAATATTTAAGGACAAAATATGATAGCTGAGAATTTCCTCAAAGCACAGAATGAGGAAAAGTAGGTAAGCATATAAATGAAATAAGACCGATCATGAATTGAAAATTGTTGAAGCTGAGTGATGGGTACATCATATTTCATTAACCTCCTCTGTGAACTTTGTATTTAATATATGTTTCCATATTAAAAATAATTGTTTAGATTTAAATCTCATCAATGTCAAATTTACTCTAGCAGTGTTACCTGGGCATATTCCTTAACCTCCCTGTGTCTCAAAATTTCCTGTTTGTATGATGAGGACCAACAGAATCTACTTCTTAGGGTTGAGGTGAGAAATAAGATATCTATAAAAGGCTTAGCACATAGTAACCTTCAGTAAATATTAGCTCTATTAGTATGAACGCAAGGTACCAAGTGTGGTATCTCGACACAGTGGACACCCAATTCATGGTAGCTATTAATATTACTAATATGAAAGACAGAATTGGGTTTAGAACCCAGGTCAGATTTTTAATCAAGTACTTGACTAGTCTCCTTGACAGCATGCCTGGAAACTCTCAGTGAATGTCCCTAATGGCAGCTCTAGCCCTCTCAATCTCTCTTGACAAACATCCCAGGTCTTGACACAGGATCAGGAGCTGACTAATGTTCATCATGAAACTGCCGCTGCCATCTTATTTCCCCCAACCAGGTAATTTAAGGTACATTTTCTAATATTTGCTGACAGAACAAAGAGGAAAGGCTCTAAGATATGATCACTGTTCATGCCAGCCTTCAAAGTGATTTGGTGAAACTACAGAAAATAAACACCCAGCTAGGGTCCACCAGCAGGATAAAAGCTGACAAAGAAATGGCAATTTTCCCCCGAGCAAATATACAAGTAATAGATTTGCTCTGAGAGCCTTTAGCTTTTGGTATTCCTTTTTCTTCCCCTCTATTTAAAATGAAGACAAACTCTCTTTCAACACACTTCAAATATGATTGTTTGCTGGATTAATTTCTTCCCTGAAATGATGTAATTATAGGCAAAGAATCATTGTCATCCTTCTATCCAGTTTAAATACAAATTGGCTTCATAACGACATGACCTTTTCCACCTGCTCTGAAAGGCTATGTATGAGAAGGTATCATCCACCTCCAAGTAAAGGACACCACCCCCGATCCCCTAAATCATTGGCAGGAATATGGATGCTACTTGGCGTGGATACTCATCTGTGTCTCTGCTCAAGCTGTTCCCACTGCACAGAATGTCCTCTATCTCTGCAGCCTAAATCACCTGTAGCCATACTTTCTGGAAAAGGGAGGAGGGAAGAGAGCAGCATATAAACTGAGAAAAGCTATCTCGGTATTGTTTCTGAATAGTCTGGGAGGTACAGTACAGACATGGAAATATTGGCATGTCATAATTTATCAGTACAATCAGACAGAATATTAGAAATTAGGATGCTCCTGGACAACATATAATCACTATCCTTATCCCACAAGGCCCAGCTCAAATGCTCACTCCTCCATAAATGTTTCATAGGCACTGCCCCCCTCCAACAGGAAGCAATCTCTCCCCCCACTGAACTTCCCAATCACTTTACCCCTTTATGGTACTTGCTACATTCATATTATGATTCTTAAAATTCATATCTCTAATTACCAACCAAAATGGCTTCAGATGAAAAAAACAGGCCACGCCAAGTGTCGACAAAGACATGGAGCAACAGAAACTCTCTCATACACCACCGATGACAGTGTGATCTGGTATGCCTTTGAAAACTATTTGGCAGTAACTACTAAAACTAAACATATGCCTAACCTATTACATCAATATGAGGTTTGAGAACACTCACTACCCCCGCAAAACAGTTTGCCTACAGTCTTTTGCTCCATCACTGCCTAAATGCTAAATCACACTTTCTCCCAATCCTAGAGACTACTTCGGGCCATTCTTCCTGATCACTACAAAAAGATCGCCCCTTCTATGGAAAATCCTGTCACTTATCTATCACCTCTGACAAATGACTCATGGATTCTTCCCATATAAATTGCTTCATCTGATTTTACGATGTACTTTTAGTAACATAATCTAATTTGCTCCTCGCAATGTTATTGTGAAGAAGGCAAAATACAGAGTATTAACTCTACAAATGATAAAATGGAGGTTCAGAGAGAGAAAATGACTTCTTCAGTTTACCTGGCCTTATTAGTGCCAGAGAACAAGAGCATACCTTAGTCATCTGAACCAAGCTCTCTACTTATTATCAGCTACATTTTCATGATTTTATTATCTTATCTCCCCCAAAGAGACCATAAAGTCCCTGAACATCAGAGTGTGCTTAACACATTTCTATTCCTCCAAGAACCAAGTAAGGCACTCAAGTGGTTTCCAGTTTGGCGAGCTGATTTCAACATTGTACCTAACCTTCAAGGACTGACACAGGCATACTTTCCTCTTCTTCTAGACCCCATAGGCAACGCTAAACTTGTTGGAAGAAATCATGAAAACAACACAGCATCCCAAATAACATTTCTCTTTTGGGGAGAGAGGAGGGAAGAGGAAAAGCCCTTCAAGATCAGGGGATCCTCAATATGCCCTCCATTTCCACTTGCTAGGGCTCCACGCTGTAAAGTGTTCAAAGAAGGCTGGCCAAGGCAGTGGCAACGGACTGCGAGAACCACAATTTAATCACAATTATTAAGTCACAATTGATCAAATGCCAGAAACCATACCTCAACTAATTCCACTTGCAAACAAAATAGAGAGCTATTTTATTTCAAAATGGAGTATAATAAAACTTAAAATAATTTAATATCAAACTTAATTTTCTTCATTCCTAAATAAGAAGCTAGACAATACTCAATCTTTCTGGAAGCCAGCCAGAGAACTGATAGGAGGAGAATAGGGAAGGCACTAGGCAGATGTCTGGATACCCAAAACCTGAAGGACAATGTTGCCCCCCCCTTCCCTAACATTCTTAACTTTATACACTGGGTGTTGGACACCTTAGCAATGGAGGATAAATCTGGGTAACGGAGAGGAGAAAGGAATGCCGAAAATAAATCTACACACTGGAAGTCAGATAATCAAAGAGGTCTCTTTGCCTAGTCATACATCCATCAATTATGCTATTTCCAGTTTGAACTCTCAACCCAAGTATCTGAGCCAGGGCAGCAGGGCTAGGATTTGTTTTACTTATTTGTCTCCCTCTCAAGACTGAAAGCAATTTGAGGGCAGGAATCATGTCTTGCTTAGTTTTTATGTTCTCCACAGGGAGAACACTCAGTAGGTATTCCAAGCCCCTGGAATAAATGGTTGAGATTAAGGATGGAAGGCTGCTGGACTTCAAAGCATAAACAATCATGTCAAAGCAGCTAGGTAACCTACTTAGCATGGTAACTCTGCCCCAAACTCTAATTTTAGTAAGGGTTGATTTTAATTGGTACGAAAACAATTTAAAGTGAGTCCTTAAGGTCTGAAGAAAAGTTATTCTTGTGTACAATTGATTCATGGCAGCCCTCATTACTGTATTGACAGCACCATTTCTCAGTATCACCTTACAGCTATCTGCAAAAACAAAATCCCAAAGCCTTAAAATGGTCTGTGTAAGCAGGAAACATTTGACTTCTCAGTATAGCGTTATCATACTTTCACGAAGAAAACCCAGATATAGATAAATGATGAGTTATGGAAATGACCCTTTTAAATCTACACCTGGGCTTGCTTTCATGAGCACAAAGAATTACAAAGGAAACTAGACAAACAGATCAACAGACACCATGCAAACAGTACCTTTAACAAAGCTTACTAAAATGCTTAATAAAACAAATAAACAGAAGACAGCTAAATACCAGATAAATGCCTCTGGAATAAAGAAAACCTGGCTAACAATATTAAGCTTCTAAAAGAGAATACTTACTTGGAACAAAGCAATATTACTTGACAAATAAACAGAATTGTCCAGTCTCTACAGATGGCATTTCAAGGGCCCAGGTAACCTCAATAGAGGTATCTACCTCATAAGGATAAAGCTCCAAGGAAATGAAGGTTTCTGGTCCAGTGTTTTTTCCATTCCTACTACTATGTGAAAATCCTAAAGTGTTTTTGATTTTTCCCCTTATTATGTGATTTTAAACAGTTTGCTACATATTTAAATATCATTTTTTTACAGTCTTGGACTCCAAGTCTGTCCCACGGACTACAGCTCCAAGTTTATAATAAAATTCAGCAATTTGATAAATTCAACTCATAAGCAATTTTTCAGCAATCTGTCCATTCTAAAAAGCAATATCCATCTGTTTATATACTGAAAGGTATCTTCTTTGAATCCAGAATTTAACCCTCTAATTCTCAATGCACTAGCAAAGCCATTTCTCCTTCCAGAAATAAATTCTTAAGCCACTACCATAAAACCGTGAAGAGGTAGAAATATCATTCATGATTATCTAGTTCAACCCCCTTGTTTTAGACAGGAAGACCGAGACCCCAGAGAATATTAGGTAATTACAATTAGTTTGGCAAGCATCAAAAGCCCACTGAATGCTATTTCCCTCAGTGGAACTCACTGGATGTGTTGGGAGGACAGCCAGATGTGCACTTTAGTAAGAAAAGCACTCCCAATGCATGTGCCCTCTAGGAAACCCGAGTATTCAGCCACAACCGCCCATCCCTACCCTAGCACAGAGAGCAGGGGGCAGTGGACAGCTTGAATGGCTCTTCTGGAGATGGAGACCAGAGCCCAGGGACAATATCCCGTCCGTCCTTCCTCCCAGGAAGCACGGCACACTTATTACCATGAAGGCCATTATGAAATGACAGAAGACACTAACACTGAGGAAACAGGAAGGGCTTTGGAAACAGAAAAGATGACAATGATACTTGGACAGATAACCATTTCTATTCGTTCATTTAAGAGGAGGAGGAGGTGAGTAGAGAGTCACCTCCAATCGTTTTTCTGTCTCTACCTCCCCATTCCACTCTGGGCATTTATAGAGTTTCAGGGAACTCCCCAATTATTTTATGAGGAAAAAGGGCCAGAGGAGGAAATGGGCTTGGTCAAGCCCACACATTGACCAAATAAATGATCCTGAGGTTAGTGACTAGACTTCCAATTTATCCCACTGCCCAATATCTTAAGTCCTAAGGGTCTGTGAGCTGCACCCTGAGCACAGGTCTGAAACTTTACTTACGATACCCAGTAAGTAAGACAAGCAGGCTAACATTACTGCTGTCATTTTTTCCCCTCCAGTTATATATTTTATATACAAAGCTAAAATTGAACCAGGTTTTTATAGACACTCATATGAAAACCCTCTTGCTGTCTCCACCCCACCCCCTCTATTATCATAAAATGTTAGAAAGGACCCTGGGGGTCATCTAGTCATTATTTCCCTTCGTTATTTAGATGAATAAACCTGAACATTTGCCACCTGACAAAAAGACTGGAGCACAGAGTGGGGTCTCCTGACTCCCAGCCCCGATAAAAATCCCTCCTGAGCCCTTCCCATCCTGTCCCACCCTACCCTCTCCCTACTCCACACTGTATCTAAGCTACTGAGATCTCTGCCCTTCTGGAAGGTGAGCCCCTCAGGCTACGTTTTACTCATCTTTGTTTTCCTAGTGCCTAGCCGACAGTAAGCAGAGAAGTGACTTAGACTTAAAGGGAGACACACAGGTACATGGAAAGAGCAGCGCCAAAGATGTTGCCTGGAGAAAACTTAAGCTTTTCTTGGCTTAACGTAAAGTCTTCTGGGCTGCACAGGGCCTGGATGTCTAGGATCTAATGTATTTCCTCCTTTCCAAAACTAGTGTTTGTATTATCCAGTTTAGCCAGGGATAGTGACCAGATTTCTTGTGCCATACTCTCACTCCCTCCCCTCCAGATATGACATGAAGAACTAGGATCCCTAACTAGAAGTAAATGAAAGTATGTGTAAGGAGATTCTGCATGAGAAACCCTCCTCCCTCATGTGCTCCTTCTTCTCCTGTGTCCCCACCTCAATAAACAGCATCTACACAACTGCACCATGTAGAAACCCAGATGTCACCATGATTCCTTCCTTATCCTCCACACCAATCTTTGTCTTATCACTCAATTCCACCTTTTTTCTACCTTCATTTGAAACACTATCACCTCTTGCCTGTATTACTGCACCAGCCTCCTAACTGGTCTCTTTACCCATGGTGCTCTAGCTCTCTCCAGTCTATTCCCCAAACATGTAACTGGCGATATCTTTCTGAAATGCACACAGAATCCTGGCCCCCTAACCTCAGGATGAAGTCCAAACTCCTCAACATAGGCAACAAGGCCCTTTCCTGACTTGGCCTCTGCTATGCCTCCCTTGCCAGTCTCCTCCCTTGCCACACTCGCCCACCTCATGCTTTATGCTCCACCTGGGCCTGTTTGTTCAACTACAGAATGGGAGTAATGATAGCAGCTACCTGTCAGTGTTTATGGAAAGCAATGAGTTAACGCATGTTGAATTCTTAGAATAGCACCTGACAGATACAGTAAATAGCCAAAAGTCTTACCTATTAGCATCACCATCGCTGAACTTGCTGTTCCTTCCATCTAGAACAGTCTTATCTCTGCTTCCTCCCTGACTCCCCAAATCTCTTTTTTTTCCCCTGGCTTGTGCCGATTTTTTCTTGAGGTCTAGGGTTAGCCAACTTCTCCAAGGAAGGCTTTCCAAACCCTCCAATGCTGGGTTAGATACCATTCCACTGTGCTCTCATGACGTCTGTCCATCACAACACTTCTCACGTTGTCTGTTTTCCCCACGAGGCTATATGCACCCAAATCCCCAAGCTTACAACTATGCCTGGCAGATGCCTAGTAACTGTTCAGTGAATGAAAAACTTTTCAGTAATTAAGTGTCCAATGAAACAGAATCTCAACAAGTAACGAATTCAAATGTTGGCCAGGTGGCTCATCTAAACGATTTAAGACTCCTCAACTACAGGATTCTATCCAATAAACAATTCAACACACTCTGAACTCACTGGTCACACTGGTTTGAACTTTAATATGTAAGCAATATTGGGCCATCAGATTTTTAAGGAGACCATGACATGACCATACATATGATCATGTTATTTGTTACCCTATTACCCATTTCTAGAACACCCCCTACCCCAACTCCCTGGTGGTATCAAAACAAAATTCCAACCACCTTTCATAAACACCACCGCTTCCAAATAGAAAGACACAGAAACAGTCAAATCAAAGGGAATTTTGAAAGGCTAAATGCAGCATCTAACTCCATCTTAACCACCTGCAAGCAGTGAGGATACATAAACACCCTCTAGGAACCCAAAAGCTAATCCCTCCTGTGTGCTTTTATGGAAAGAGGGGGGAGGAGAGAGGGAGCATTTCATAAAGGTAATCCATTTAATCGTCCTCTGAGTAGTTTTGATCCAAGCTGCTGTCACAGCACTGTTATTCCTGATCACTGCAGTCCCAGATCCTCAAACTCCGGATGGTCAGAAAGTAAGTACAAACAAGGTGAAGCTAGAGAGTTGTCTGGGTTCTATTTCAAGGGTGTAAGGCTTATGAAGATACAGAGTGGGCCAGCAGAGATCCAAAAAAGACTTCAGTGATAAGGAACTCCAATCCATGGGGGGCGGGGTGTTGGGGGGGAGATTCAACCAAAGGTATGACCACCAGGCCTTGGTTCCTGCTCTGGGATTGCATGCCACATCCCTGCTGCAGATGAGGACTAACAATCATTTTGCATTTACACAAAGCACACTGAGATTAAGGAAAGCACTAAGTGTGACAGCTTTGCCAGTCACAAAGGGACAAATACTGTATGATTCCACTTACATGAGGTTTCTAGAGTAGTCAAATTCATAGACTGAAAGTGGTTGCCAGGGACCTGGGGGGAGGAGGGAATAAGGAGGGTACAGAGTTTCAGTTGAGGAAGACAAAAAGTACTAGAGATGGATGGTGGTGATGGTTGCACAGCAATGTGAATGTACTTAATGCTACTATACATTTAAAACCGGTTAAAGTGGTAAATTTCATGTTATATATATTTCACCACAATTTTTTAAAAAGCATGCCAGCTTTAAAGTTACACTGTCTGCAGTTAATCCTGGCTTGGCCACTTACTAGTTATATGACTCTAAGCAAGTCATGTAACTTCTCTAAGCCTGTTTCTTCTTTTGTAAAACAGGGATAATAATAGTACCTAATTCATAGGTTACTCTGAGGATTATATGACATATGCCTCAGAAAGACCTTAGTCTGGTGACTCATGGTACATGTTAACTACTTAAAAAATATTAGCCATTATTACTACCAATAACAAAGCATTTTCAGAGCCATTTTCTCATAATCTCCGCAACAACCCTCTGAGCATTTACAGATAAGGAAACTGAAGCTCAGAGAGCCACAATCAGTTGCTCAGTTTATGAAGTCATGTCAAATCCTCTGCCCATGTTGTGTCCTCATCACTTGTTAATTCTTTGATTTAAGGCAAGTGCCCTCATCTTGCTATATCTTCATTCCCTTATAGTGAAAAGGAGGCAAGTTCTGCAAACTCCCTCACAGAACTGCATTAGAAATGAAATCATATAATGGTTACAGAAGAATACTATAAACCATATATAAAATAATATAAAACAAAACTGGCAACTTAGGAGAACTGGTAACACCTGTGTGCAAAACCAGGTCTCCTCGTAACACTAGGAGGAGGCACAGAGAGTGGCAGAGACTACACAACCTCCTTGGGATTTCCAATTACTCAGGATTCCTGACCTTCAAGGCCTGAATAAGTAGTTTAATGCCCTCTTGCGAGGTGGCAAGGTATGGGAGAAATAAAAATATTACTGGACTGAGAAGAAGATGACTTGGAATTCCAGTTCTGATTCTGTCACTAAGGCAGTCTGTGAATTAAACAACTTACTTTCCCCTTTCCAAGGTTCAGTTAATAGGGAAGAGAAGAAAGGCAGGTATGAAAGTTGGACCAGATGGTCTGTAAGACACCTTCCAGCTCCTACATACCATGACCACTAAATCCAAATCTTTTTGTGTGTTGGGGGGGCGAGGGGGAGACCAACAGACCTACCAGACTCCAAAGAACTAATGCAAACATCAGGAGCCTAGTCTTAAAACCTGGCCTAGAAACTCCCCTGCCTGATTTTAAACACTCCCCCAAACCAGTATCAAAGAAATCGGAAAACTGGGCCTTATCTGAAAATAGGAGAAATCTGAGCAGAGTTGAAGCAGATGACTTGAGCTACCCATCTCCTCCTCAAACTAGGATCAATAAAGCTAAACAACATAGAGAACATGCAAAGTTTGGGGGAGAAACATGCCATAAACAAAAAATGGACCTCACTGTTTTTACAGTCTTAAGCCTTCCTGCAACCAAAACCCCAGGGAACTTCAGTTGTGTTTGAGATCTGGAGTCCTTCCAACCATCAACTTCTAACGGCAATATTAGTAAGAAATTCATCCTAACCTCCCTTCTCTCGGTGCTATGGTAACCCCAGAATGGGATTTCATCCATTGTATCGTGGACAATGGCCCAGAACTCAGGGAGAACCCGGAGTTTTATCTCTAACTAAATGGTGTGACCGAGGGTAAGTCAAAATCCCCTTTGCACGAAGAGATGATACACGCTCACACCAGAAAATAAATAACAGGTACTAGCACCACTGCTTTACACTTCCGTGGCTATTAACTGTGACTTGAGCAAATTATTTAACCTCTCTGCGCCTTGATTTCTGCTTCTGTAAATGGGGATACCCCAGAAGGTCGTTGTGAGCATTAAACGAAATAAAGCAAGAAGCCCCTGAGTCAAGTCTCATTAAACGTTACCTGCTGGTATTTAAATACTTCTCTCACATATTATAATAGTTTCCTCTCTGAATCCACGAACAAGTTTGTCTTTCCCCATTTCACGGAGGGGCAAACTAAGGCTCGGCCGCAAAGGGGGCTTCGTGAAAGGCGGAACAGGGCCCCAGCTCGAGGGCCTGTTGTTCCTCTCCGAGGCCGAGGTGTGCAACGAGCCCAGGACCGGCAGAGGTGGGAGCGCGGTGCTCAAGCCCGCGAGGAGCGAGGCAGGGCCAGTTTCGCGCGCCTCCGGGAGCCCGCAGACCCAGCCCCGGCGGGAAAGCCGGAAGATGCCCCGGGCTGGGGCCAGAGCCAGGGCCCGGCCCGCCCGAGGCCTCCCCCGCACGGCCTCCGCTCCCCTCCCTCCTCCCCTCGCCGGGCGGGGCGGGGCACGAGCACAAAAGACTCCAACTTCCGAGCGGGCGCGGGCCCACCCAGCCAACTCCTGGCCCAGGCTCCGCCAGCGGGGAGGAAGCGGGCAGTGAGTGCCAGGGCGGCCGGGAGCGGGCGCGGACAGACCGGAGCCAGAGACCTAGGGCGGCGGGTCCGGGTGGGAGAAAGGAGCAGGAAGAGGGGGCCTGGAGTTACTGTGGCTCCCGGGACTCCCCGAATGGCCGAAATAAGAGTTTCTAAAAATAGGCAGTGGCCCGCCTGAAGAAGTAGGCGAATGAAAAGGCACAAGGTACACCCCCCCGCACCCCTAAGGAAACGCCCGCGGCCCCCACTCACCCGCACCTAGAGGTCTGGAGAAAGCTGCGCGGCGCGGAAGGAGGCGGTGCCCCCGCACCTGGGGTCGCAAGGAAGGGAGGAGAAAGGCAGCCGCGGCGTGAGAAGGCTGAGCACAAGCGCGGGAATCGCCGCCGCCGCTACAGCCCCCTCAGCTTCTCTCAGGTCTGCCGCCCCGCGCCCGCGCCGATCGCGCGCCCAGCCGCACTGACAGCGGCGCGAGCCCCGCAGCCGCGAGCCCTTCCCTCGGCCGGCACCACTGAGGCGCGCGGGGGTGGGGGCACCCGGAGAGGCTTCCCTCGGCTCTGCTCCGCCCGCTGCTCTGGCCCTGAACCCTGCCTTTCCCTCCTCCTCTTCTCTGTCTCTGGGAAAGGACACGGTGACACGAGCACGAGGAGTCCGCAGCCCCGCCCTGACACAGCCCGACTCCCCAGGCGCATGGGCTTTCCCCACCTCCTCAGCCTGGCTTTGGAAAGGTCCAGGGCTTGGGCGGGGAGGGGAAGAAGGCGGGGCCGGGGCGGGGCCTGACAGGGAGGACGGACTGAGATGGGGGCCTGGAGGCGGGGCCAAAGCGGGAAGAGCAAGCCGCTTACACCAGTTTGCAGCCGAAGGCGGGCGGGGCCGAGAAGGTGGTGAAGCCCTGGGATGACCGGCAAGACAGGTAGGGAAGGTCGTGGAGGCCTCGGAGAGCCGGGAGCCAGGGAGTGCTGGAAAGAGGGGCCGTGGGAGGGGCCAAAGGGGGACTGCCCAGAGGAGGAGTCACGGGTGGAGGGAAGCGTGGGCAAGGCTGGAAAGAAGCGGGGCCTTAAGAAGCGAAGAGGGTGAAGGCGGGGCTGAAGAGAAGCCCAGGAGGGGCAAGATAGGAGCTGGCCTGAAGTAGGCGGGCCCGGAAGCAGAGCGGGGAGGCGGGAGCTCAGGCGTGGCCACTCTAGGAGGAGCCGGAAGGAGGCGTGCCCTAAAGGAGCGCCGAGTGGGCGGTGCTTGGGTGGGCGTGGCCTGGAGTTGGGTCCCAAATCAGTCGGCTGGGGGCGGTGCCCTAGGGATCCGGGAGAGACGAAGTAGGAAGAAACACCTGGTCCTTTCACTTTCTAGGAACCTGGCCACGTGGTCTCGGTGAAGCTCGCTCCTCGCCAGCCAGGCTAGGATTGTACGGAGAGGCCGCGGTGAGGGTGGTCTGTGGAGGAGGTGCTATCACCCCCTAAAAAGGTTAAATCAAGTACCTTTACGCTTCTGGAGTGCAGATGTTTTGTAACTTGATTCAGGTAGTGGTCCTCCCTCCTACACGGTTCTCCTGTCGGGATCTCTCACTTGAATGAGAGTTCCAGCCTCCAGGGCCTCCCACCCCCAACCTCCAGCCTCCACAGCACAGCCAGAGGGGTCTTGTGAGACACAAGAGGACCGTTGTCTTTCAGTCCGCAGCTATAGACTTTCCTCAAAGGCTGGGAGCTGACCAAACAAATTCTCCGTGCCTCTTCCTACCTGTGATTTTACAATTGTATTTTTCGTGTTGCCTCCACAGAACCTGCCTAAGATACGAGATTCCTGAGAGCGGAGCAGAGTTTGAATTCAGAGTACCGGCTTTGCCAGGCCAACAGTTACAACTGTCCTTCTGTTGTTTGACCTCCGTGCCCTCTTGAAAAGGAAGAGAAATAAAATTAGAGAATTGGTGACCCGGAGAGCAAGGTCTGGGATGTTCTGCCCCTAACTCTCTACTTAAATATCACCTTCTCAGAGAGGTCTTCCCTGAATACCTTGTCTAAATGTGTTCTCTAATTTGTCCTGTTGTTCTGTTATTTGTCTGTTCATGTGTTTTTGACTGTTGTGTACATCACTGTGTTCCCAGACTTAGTGCAAGGTCTGGCACACACCAAGTGCTCAATAAACACTTGAATCAATCAATGGATCAATGAATCCAGCCCCTCCCAACTTCCTCTGCTTTGTTTCTGGCCACTTCTGGGGTTCCTCACCTCCCTCCTTATGCATTAGCCTTACCATATTTGCTTGAATACACCACAGTCTCTGAGCACTCTCTGCTGAGCATTTTCACTACTTAGCTTGCTCCTCTCCTTCTGTCCAGATGCCTCTAGTTCTTCCTTCAATGCTCAATTCAGTAGCCACCCCTTCTGAGAAGCTTTCTCAGACCTCCCTTCAGTCCCCCTAGACAAGTTGAGGCTCTCACTCCTCTCTATCCATGGCCTCGGTTATAAAACTTAACTCTGTAGATGATGTCCTATTCCCTGCTGACAGGTCCTGTGTGACGTGCCTCCCTCCTGCTGACCTTCTGACCTCATCCCCTAATGCTCTCATCCCTCTCATTGTGTTCCAGCCACACATTGACCTCTTTCTTGTTCTTCCAATATGCCAAGCATATTGCTGCCTCAGGACCTTTGCACATGCTATCATGACTGCCTCAAATGCTCTTCTCCCAGATATCGGTATGGCTCACTCACCTTCTTCAAGTTTCCACTCAAATGTCACTTCTTCAAAGAGCCTTTCCCTTGCCCACATTTAGAATATAATACCCCACTCCTTTGCACTTCCTCATACTCATTCCTGCTGGATTTTTCAACATAGCACTTATCAACACCTGAAATATTATATTTTTTTTATTGTTTCTCTCCCATTCCTGCCTTCCACTACAGTGTGATCTTCACAAGGACAGGATATTATGTTTTGCTCATTCCCCAGTGCTTAGAACAATTGGTCCTGATTTAATATTTGTTGAATGAGTGACTACAAATTCAACAGAGAAATGTCAGGAAGACTCTCAGTGTTGACCAGAAGAATGTGAAAATTACAGTATGAAGGGAGATGTTTCTAAGGAAATATGCTGGCAACACTAGCTAACATTTATGGAGCATTTACTAATTGCCAGACAGTCTGCTAAGTGCTTATTTAATTCCTACAACAGCCCTATGAGATAGGTACTATTATTATCCCTATTGTACAGATGAGGAAACTGTGGCGCAAAGAGGTTAACTTTCCCAATATCACAGAGCTAGTAAATGATGGAGTCCAGCTTTAAAGCCTACGTACTGAATCACTACACTATCCTACCTCCTGATTATTAAGGACATAGGGTCGTTGGTCCAATAAAGGTGATGGATGAGGGAGGAACATTCTTTTGCCTTCTGGGTAGTGTGATATAGGGTATGATGTAGCAGATTTTTATTTTAGCCACCATGAGGGAAGCCAGCCAGAAGACAAAACCATCACATAGAGGAAGGCAGGACCAAGAAAATATTGCAGAAAAATTGAGCCAGAGACCTGATGAAGACATTCCTGAAAGCTTGACTCACCTCTGGACTTCAGCATGAACCAATACATCTCTATAGTTTAAATAGTTTGAGTTGGGTTTTTTTTTTTGTTTTTTTTTTTTT
>NW_012136303.1:2409301-2424228 GCF_000956105.1 Propithecus coquereli
CCTGTAGGGCCAGGCAGGTACCATAAATGAGTTCATGTCCCTTCTAGAGGAAAGAGCTACTACTCATGTGGAAATACAGGCCCCCACTGTTACCAGTTACCAGATCTAAAAAGGGGGGAGATTTGGGGGAAAGCTCTAAATCCATATCTTATATGAAATCATCTGGTTTTTAAATACTGGCAACTAATTCAAGTTTTAAAAGAAAAAAGCACCATGCAGACCAAAAGACACACATCTTAAGGCTGGTTTGGCCTGTGGGCTTCCAGTTCATGCCTTCTAAACAATTTGGGTCCAAACCCCACTTCACTACTGTGTGATCTTGAGCAAATTACTCGAGCCCTCAAGTCCCAGGTTCTTATCTGCAAAATGATAATAATTAATTTCCTACATCATAGGGTTACTTTAAGGATTTTTAAAAATAAGATAAATGTATGTAAAGCTCTTAATGCAATGCCTGACATAGAGCAAACATTCAAAATAGTTTTATTATCAGTGTGAAAGTCATTATGCTTTCCACTGTAACCTACAAAATCATGAACTATTAGAATTGGAAAGCCCCTCAAAGGGGTTTTCAAACTTGTTAAGCTATATAGCCCTCTTAAGCAAGACCTTTCCCAGAAAGGCAACACATAAGACAGATTGGGGAGGTTGCTTGAAGTGGGGGAGGGGAGCCCAGAATCCTGCTACTAGTCCTTCCCACCCCAGCCCCAAACCACCATCCTTAACAGTGGTCCCTCCACAAAATCCCAGGTGTTGCAGAATACAGTTAGAGAATCACTATTCTTTTCCTGGTCCTGTTTTACAGATAGGGAAATGGAGGCTGAGAAAGGCACAGAGATTTACCTAAGGTTCTGCAGGAAAACAGTGGCAGAGAGGATGCCTGCCTCCCAGGCTAAAGGCACTTTCCAGTGGGAATGGCACTACCTCCTTCCTGCTCTTTGGTTTAAGGATAAACCTTCTTTTGGCTTCTCCCTGACTGGCGTAAGGAGTAGCCCTCCTAGCATTGCCTCAAAACCCCTGCAAATTACAAAAAAAAAAAAAAAAAGAAGAAGAAGATATGAACTCGGGCTACAGAAGCAGCAAAGGAATTTATCAAGAGGGAATAGGGAGCTCCCAGAACTGGTAGGAAGGCTGGAGAACCAGGCTCAGAAAATGCGCTGGAGTGATGGGATCAGAGACTTGAATGTCACCAGGACTCTCCCCAGTCCTTGTCTCTTCTCTCTGTGCGTGGGCTTTTCTCCTCAAGTCTGGACACTTGGCCACAGCAGCTGTCACCACTTATGCCTCTCACCTGCTCCACCAGAGAGAGACTGAGGATTTCTGCTTCTGGCCCTAAGGACCATATTTTAGGGAAAAACTTTGATTAGTCCAACATGGGTAGGTCCCCATCTCTGGATCTGTTGTGTATGGCTGGAGGGCCAGGTACTATGACTGGCTCAGCTTAAGCCAGGTGCCACTCTTTAACCAATCATTGTGAACAGGGAGGTGGGACATATAGGGAGATGGTAGCCCCACTGGAACCATACAATCAGAGAAAGGGAAGGAGCATTTCCCAAAAGATGGAGTTCATGGTCTGGAATTTTGACTACTCCTGCCCCAGAGTCACTCCCCGCCAATACATCACTCACTGCCCAGCTCTCATCATTCCTTCTCTGCTCGAAACCCTTCAATGGCTTTCCATTGCCATGCCAACAGCATGGATCAAAAACTCAAATGCTTATAGGGGCCAGAAAGCAGGTTAGGGCTGAGACAATAGGGAGCAGAGAGCATCCGCCACATACATAGGGGACAACCAGCCAGCTGTTGCTAGAACACAGGTGCTGAGATGCAGGATTTTTCAAGAGAACCCCAAAATCTCGATTTTCATATAAAATTTCCCAAGTTTTAAATATTGGCTGAAATATTAAAAAAAAAACTGTGCAAGCCAAATGAACTATGTCTGCAGGCCAATTATTGTATTATTATCTGGAAATTGGCAATCTTTGGCCTTTAGAATAAAGTCTATGAGTATACACTTTTGGGGTCTGTTTTAGTTATCTGTTGTTATGAGACAAACCACCCCAAAACTTAGTGGCTTAAAACAACTATGATTTGTTACTTCTTACAATTTTATGGGTTGACCAGGTGGTTCTGCTCCATGTGGTGTTGGCTGGGAAAAGCTTCCTCCCATCCCCTCCTACACATGTTCTATTTCTTTTCAAGCCCCAGTACCAATGGTGCCTCCTCCATGAAGCCTGCCCCATAGCCCTTGCCGTGAACCTTGCCACTGGCTAAGTCTAAATGAGATGCTCTGCTCTCCAAGCTTTATTGCCCTTTAGTTATAACTATTAGAGCATGTGTCCTGGCCACCAAGAGGAAAGAGTCCTGTCTTGCCCCTCTTTGTACCCTCCCAGCACAGTCACGCAGGAAGTCCCCCTAAGTGCTGTCAGATTGGATTGAACTGAGCTGACCCTTGGAGATATTTAGTCCGACTTGGCCATTTTACAGACGTAGAATGAGGCCTAGAGAGGGGAGCTCACACATCATGTAAGCTGACAGCTGCCCACCAAAAGAGTTGCAGGACCAGGGCTAGAGCCCTTGCATCTTGATTCCTAGAATGGCATAGGTTAAACTCTGTGTTTAATTCTTGCCAATGTGGATATCTGGGATGTGAATACAAGACATTTTTCATTTCAGCTGCACCTATCATCAGGTCTTAGCCAGGAGCCTGGCCCTCCCAAGTGTAGTAATTTATGACATTGGAGCCAGAAATCGAATGAACAGGCCTCAGTTCAAACTCCAGTCCTGGCTGGGCACGGTGGTTCATGCCTGATTTCCCAGTACTTTGGGAGGCTGAGGCAGATCACTTGAGGCCAGGAGTTCAAGACCAGCTTGGGCAACATAGCAAGACCTCGTCTCTACAAAAAACAGAACAAGACCCCTCAAGTGAGAAGTAATTTGGCTAAAAAAAAACAACAATCCCACCACTTAACTGGAAAAGCTCTTCAAGCTCTCTAAGCCCCAATCTCCTCCTAAAGAAAATGGATGTAAATTACATTTACCTTGAGGGTTGTTGTGAAGACTAGAAATAATGTATGTAGTATCCCCCGACACATAGAAGGTGCTCAAGAAATAGAAAGCTCTTATAATGATTATTACTGATGATAAAGGGCATGAAAAATAAGAGCTCTGACTTCTCCAAGGGGAGAGAATCATCTCTTGGAGAACATAAATCCATATCTTCTCTCTCCTAAACAAATTCCCTTATGGAAGGGAACAAATTCCCTTGTAAAGAGGACGGAAAGGAGGGGAAAAAGAGAAGGAGAAAGGGAGGGAAGGAAGGAAGAAGAGCGGAAGGAAGGTTTGGCAGATTGGTACTGTCTCTACCCACCCTGAGCCTTGCTCTGCTACGCCGCACCCCCACCAAACTCTGTTCAACCCATTGCCATGCCGAGTTAAGGCCACACAGACGTGTTGGCCTGAGACCACCAGCTTTGAGCCATCCAGCTGTGGCAGAATCAGGGAATCTCTAGAGCAGCAGTAAGCAGGCTTAGGACATACAGTTCCCATCCCTGTGACTGACGGCTGGGGGCCTCAGGGTTATGGGGACGCTCTCATAGATCAATACAAGGTTGTATGTCTCTCATTCCTCACTGGCTCAGCCCTCAGAGCCCTTGTCTCTGCTCTCTGCCTTGCTACTGGGTTTCCGCATTAGTTTTTTTTTTTTTTTTAGTCAAACTAAAGACAGGCTGGCATCATTAAAGTATGGTCTTCATCAAGTAGGGAGTAAATCATTCTACAATTTCCCTCTCAAGGCCTCCCCCACCAGAGCCTTCGAGCCTTCGAACAAGAGGGGACACCTCTGCCCACTTCCCAGTGACCTTCCTCTGCCCGCCATTACATCCGTGAGTGGCACCACTGAGATCAGATTCAGCAGCATTAATTGAAATTGACATTAAAGGCACACGTGCTCAAGCAGAAGCACATTAGAAGAAATATAAACAAGGAAGGCATTGCGTCTGTAACATTTGTCTGAATGAGAAAAACCATCTCTAGAGCATCTCATACAAAAAGGATTGAGTGCCGAGGAAATGACAGATATATGAGACCTTCCAGCCCCTTCCAGCCCCTTCCACCCCCAGTACTCAGAAGAGTCACACACACTTCCCAAGAGTTTTCCATCATCCTTGCTTTGGTCCTGGTGCCCCAGGTGCCTTTCTGCAGGTGTCACCTACCTTCCCCTTCATGTCCTCCATCTGCTTCTCCAAATTCACTTCTCCATTTTTTTTTTTTTTTTTTTTAGACAGAGTCTCACTCTTTTGCCCGGGCTAGAGTGAGTGCCATGGTGTCAGCCTAGCTCACAGCAACCTCAAACTCCTGGGCTCAAGCGATCCTTCTGCCTCAGCCTCCCGAGTAGCTGGGACTACAGGCAGGCGCCACCATGCTCGACTAATTTTTTCTATATATTTTTAGTTGTCCGATTAATTTCTTTCTATTTTTAGTAGAGATGGGGTCTCGCCCTTGCTCAGGCTAGTTTCGAACTCCTGAGGTCAAACAATCCGCCCGCCTCGGCCTCCCAGAGTGCTAGGATTACAAGCGTGAGCCACCGCGCCTGGCCTACTTCTCCATATTGTTTTAAGAGTTCATGGCCAGATGTTGGTATCACGTGCTCCCAGATGTTCTTATTTAATGTACTTCAAGAGTTCTTGACCAAGTGGCTCTATAGCTTTTCAGCTTTGTATTCACTTAGGGGGGTGTAAGAATAAAAGAATCCTAGCTGGGATAGAGAGAAAGATACCCAAATACCCAGGGGTCTGCACATGGAACATAAAGGTGTTCTGTAGATTGTGCTCTAAATGGCTCATCAGATTTTTATGGTGATTAATGGTGGTTGCAGGGTATAGATACTGATTTTGCCTGCACTGTATCTTTTCCCCCTCTTCTTTTTTTTATTTTTTAATTTTTTTTCAAGGCACAGAGCTAAAAAGATACCCCCTCTTCTTGATATTAGTATCTGACATTTTTTTTTAACATGTACCAGTCATCTTTTATTTGGAGGTTAATTCTCATTAGGATATGAAACAAGACGCTAAGGAAATAGTAAGCTGTTATGATGATTGTTATTGATGATAAAGGGGGTGAAGAATAAGAGCTCTGACTTCTCTAAGTTAGATCGATGATCAAATTCCTCACGGAGGGATGCCAAGGAGGAGGCCAAGGAGGTGGTGGTCAGGAGTGCGGAGTGTGCCCTCCACGTTGGCGACACTCCCTTTCTTCACATTGATGTACTTGTAATATCCGTAGTAACCTCTTTGAAACACTCCGGCAGTGCCTTTAGGGGTGAAATCCCGCATCAGTATCCAGCTTGGCAGCTGCCCTAGTTTGATATCTTTCGCTTGTGCAACTGACGCCTTTGTGAAGTCCTGGGGTCTGCTGTCAGTATTGGACTTTCCTGTGAGCCTCCACTCCCATTCTTGATCCAGGCCATGAAGAACGTAGATACTGAAGTCAGACTGCCCAGACTTGAATCCCGGCTCTGCTATTTACCTGCTGTGTGAACGTGGGCAAATTCCTTAACCTCTCCGTGCCTCATATAGGAAATGTGGAGGATAATATCTACCTCACAGAGTTGTTGGATTACAAGAGTTAATTCATATAAAGTGTTTGAAAGAGTGTCTGGCACATAGCAAACACTCACTAAATGTCATCTATGATTAATATTATTATTATTATTAGTTCAGAAGGGGCTGGCCCCCTTCCCCTTCGCTCTTTCGATGGCATCTGACCCAGGCCTGGCCAATCAGGACATTCTGTCCTCCTGCCAGCTGAATGCAACCACAAGAGTGACTACCAGCAAGATCTCTAGAAAGACCACCCACCTGAGCCCAGCCCAGATTGAATAATCATAAGCAAATAAAATGGTTATTTTTTTAAACCACTAAGCTTTGAGGTGGTATGTTACATAGCAATAAACTATCGAAACGGGCCAGGCGCAGTGGATCATTCCTGTAATGCTAGCACTCTGGGAGGCCGAGGCAGGAAGATCACTTGAGCTCAGGAGTTCAAGACCAGCCTGAGCAAAAGTGAGACCCTGTCTCTACTAAAAATAGAAAAAATCAGTCAGATGTGTTGGTGCGCACCCATAGTCCCAGCTACTTGGGAGGCTGAGGCAGGAGGATCGCTTGAGCCCAGGAGTCTGAGGTTGCTGTGAGCTGGGCTGATGCCACGGCACTCTGGCACGGGCAACCAGAGCGAGACTCTGTCTCAAAAAAAAAAAATTGAAACAGCAATCATGTTCAATAACATTTTCTAGCTCCACAGAGTTCTCAAAGCCCTCCTACGCCTAAGAAGGTAGGATAATTATTAGTCCCATTTTACAAATGGGGAAGCTGAGGCCCAGAGATGGGAAGTAACAGCCCCAGTGAGGCAGAGGCAGAGCTACCACACTCACACGCTTCCAAGTCAGCTCCTTCCACTGCACCTCCCACTGCAGTAGCTCCTGTCCAGATGAAAAAACTTAGAAACAGCAGCAGAAAGTGGTGTGATATAAGAGAACAGGACTGGGAGTCACAGGGCCCAGTTTGAAGTTGGCCATTACTTAGCGGTATGAGCTTGGACAACTAAAACCACTTCCCTCTCTGAGCTCTAGTTTTTCCAATGTTTAAGTGAGCAGGGAAACAAACTCAAATGCTCACGGGCCCAGGCAGGTAGCATAGGCAAGGGCAGCAGGCTGGGTGAGGTCTGTGGTAGCTGAGCACATGCCCAGCTAAGGGGGAGCGGGAGTGGATACCCAGCTTCAGCCAAGTGTTTCACGTGAAATCTGGGCCCAGTGTGGCCAGATCGCCTGATTTTTTTTCCTTAGAGAGGCAGGAAATGTAGGCTAAGTTGTGAAATTTCTCAACATTAAAATGCTATGAATTCATCTGAAGTTAAAAAAACATGTACAGCCATTTAGCCTGTACGCTGCTGGTTTGAAATCCTTGACCACATTATTTCAAAATGTCCTGCCAGATTTTACACTGACATCAAAGAAGGATGCCTGCCCAGCCTAACCCTGCCCTACACACACACAGCTGTTCCTTCTGTCTTGGGTGTGGCTGCCATCTTTCTCTCCTAGGTTTCTCACCTCCAGCCCTCCAGCCCTCTGGATGCAGGGAAAGGGGTGCAGAGGCCCAGCCTCAAATATCTAAACTTCGTGGGGCCTCATAGCAGTGCCAAACTTGGAAAAGCAGTAACACCCATTAAGCAACTACTGTGGGCCAGGTATTGTGGTAGACTCTTCGCAGCATCATGTATGGGGACATAAGGAATCCGAAGAGTGCTGTTCATCCCTGATCATAATGAGCCTTGGAGACAGACAAGCAGTGGCAGCAAGGGATGGCCCAGCTATTATTTATACTAATTAAGAGGACATTAAACTGAAGGGACACATACAGCTTTCGGTCACTGGCCAGTGCTCTGACAGCCTCACCATTTTCCGTGAGGCCAGCCAGCTTTACATGGGGCACAGAGAGCGAGTGACCCCTCACCCTCCAACTCTCCACTAAAGCATTTAATTGTCTGAAAGAAAATCCTAGCACTCCTGCCCAGCTCTGGGTGAAGCTGCAATAAACTAATTGAAATTAAATGGCCTGGATCTCAGGAGGGAAGGGGCCACTGGTAGAGAAATTTAGAGCATACATTTATCCAACAAACCTCGAGTCTGCATTTTTTACGTGCCCAGCACAGGGCTGCGGGCTACAAATATGGCAATGATCAAAGCAGGTGAAGGCTCCTGTCCTTGTGGAGACTGTATTTTTTGGGAGGATTGAAATCTACCTTCTACAACTCATAGGCACCCAAAAATGTACATGTTCTTTATTTTTTATAAGTGACAATTTTTTTCTTGTGCCTCCCTTATTTTCTGAAAGAGAAAGATACAAATCTGATTACTAACTGTAACTGAGTCTCTTGCAGTATAAAAGTCTCATGTAGTATTTCATATCTTTAAGTAAATGTTCATCTTTTTGTGCTCCCACCTCTTCCTGACTCACGACGGTGTCTGGGTGTCCACCAGTCCACACGTGGATCCTTGTGCCGTGCTCTGGGAATATTTCCTGAGAGGCCAGGGGATGGCACATGGATGCTCATGTAAACCACCCTCCCCTCTCCACTGATTTGGTGGTAGGATGGAGAAACCCTTGAATATCACAGTTTAGAGGAATGAAATCCATCTGCAGCTAACTGCTGGTGGCCCGTAGCTCCCTAGTACTCAGCTCCAAAGGTGATCACTGCAGCGGTAACCTGCCGAGCGAGGGCTTTTTCCTGCCTCCAGGAGCACACTTGGCCCACTCACTGGATAAGACAGAAGTACTAGACATGTAACACACACAGAAATCTCGTTCGGCCTGTGACAGAGGGGCCGCTGATGGCGACCTAGCATCCTCTCCCATACATCATGTGAGATAACTCCGAGGCGTGTGTCTGTCTCCCACAATTTCCCAGGGCGACCGAGCTGCAGTTGCCCATGGTGGGGAATTACTTCATCATACACAATTGACTGGCAGCCTTTCCTTCCCTGTCTGACTCCCCACTTTATAAACCGTGTTTCCTGGGACCATCTCCCAAGTAAGCTACTTAGCCTCAGACTTTTGTCCCAACGTGTGCATCTGAGGTTCATCTAAGAAACCATTCATTAAATATTTTTCTAAAATGCCATCCATTATATATTCTACTAAGGGTTGACGGACACTAAACACATATGGCAGAAGCCCTTTTATTTCATGTTATCAGGACAGGTATTTGGCTTGTCAGCCAAAAATATTAATTCAAGTGTGGATTAATCATAACATATAATTCATATGTACCTTAAACAGTATAGTTTAACTTAAATAAATGCGCAGCTAGGTGGCAATCTTTTGACAGAGGGCCAATCTTCAGAGCACTCCACATTATTCACTCGGGATTTGGGGTGAGTGGAGATGTGCTCAGGGGGAGCTTGAAGAAGCAGCAAGGGGTGGACAGAGGGAACTGCTAAGTGGCACGGCAGAGCCAGCTCTGGAACTCAGGGCTTGTGAGCCCCTTCCCTCATGTCAAGGTCCCAGTGCCAAGCTTCAAACAGAGTCACAATTGCGGTGAAGCTGGCCAGCAGCCAGCCCTCCCAGGGGTGCAGGGACAGTGGTTCCCACAACCCTGCCCCAAAGACGTTGGCAGCTGCTGCCCAGTTTTGCACCCGAAGCCAGCTACCCTGGTGGCATTTAACCTGCCCTGCTCACTGACCCACGGGGACCAAACTCAGAGGGCCACCAAAGAGAATGTGAGAGGGAGTAATAGTGTGTGATTTTTTAAAAGGGTCACAGGATGTCTGTGTGGGAGGGACTTCAAGATCACTCCTCTCCCATCATACAGATGGGCCTCCTACTGTCAGACTGGGAAGAGGGCCTGCTACCAGCTTTGTAGTTCTCGTAAGGAGCACTGCAGCTCATACAAATTAAAGTGGTTTCACGGTTCCCAGTGATTCCCCAGTGGCCATGGCAGTGCTCTCCACCTTTATTCTGGAAATGGAGCCATAGCAATTGGTCCAGGCCATGAGCGTGTCATTCCAGCTGGGCCAATGACAGACATTTCCTGGAGCCTGCACACCAGCCCAGGGAGAGATGTTCTCTGTCCTCCAGGAGTTGCTAAAGCTGGAAGGCTGTGATTCTAGTGTTGCCAGAGGCCATGTTCCCCTCTGTGTCTAGGAAGTCCATCTGTGTTAGGCAAGAATGGCCCCAGCAAGCAAAGAGCAGCAGAGAAAACAAGGGAAGAGCCTGGTGGCATTTGGATATCTGAACCTAGTCATCCTGGGACCAGCTCCACCCCGCACTGTCTACGGTGTGGTTACGTGAGCCAATAAATCCCGCTTTCCTTGTTTAAACCAGTTGCAGTTGGGTTTCTATCACTTCTAACAAAGAATCCTTGACTAATACAGATATCTCCAGCAACGGAAAAGATGAGGAGCCCTCAGGTGGCCTCCAAGGCAACAGGTGTTCACAGGTCTTTGAGTATATACGAAATACCTTGGCAGGGATTCCTAGGAATACACGTGTCCCCTGCTTAATTCTTCTTTACACACACACACACACACACACACACACACACACACCGGAGATAAAGAAGGGGGAAATAAGCTTTAAGGAAAAGTTATGAACATAACACAACATTCTGAGTCAGGTTCTGTATAGTTTAACCTCTTTGTAAAGCCCATTCCCTAAGTATGTTCCCTTCAACTATAAAGAAAACAGATGTTTTAGCTATTCTTATTCTTAGTCTCTCTCTCCTTTCTGAATCATTTCTAAATTAATTTATTACCTTTTATAATCTTATATCACCATAAAAACTAGAACGGAGTCATTCTTTATGAGGGATTGAGCAATATGCATCTCCTCTCAAACAGAAGGTCTCCTGAGCATGTGAGAGCTGGAACGTAAAGCGCCAGGTTAGTGTCAAGTCCTCCAAGAGCCGCTCCAGCCTGGTGGGCGGGCGGGGAGCTTAGAGGCATATACTCCAAGTCAATGTTTTATTTCTTCTTTATTATTAGGAAGAAATATTGGTTAATTGAGAAAAATGAGTGTAAATTTTTCTATAGCCCTGTTCTGGGAGGTGAGGGAGGAACCATCACGCAAATATTCATTATCTGAGAGTTAATTGTACTTTGGGGTTGTAGGGAGGATATGGGGAAGACTTTGCAAAAAGGGTATGAGATGCAGTGTGAGCAACAATGATGAGACGAGAAACCATGGGCTTTCGATAAATGAGAGATTAGATCGCTGTCAGGAATGTTTCTTCCTTCTCCCCCACCTCCATGGATGGATTATACCTCCTTACTCCTTGACTTGGACTTGGCCATGAGAATATCACCAGACTTGAAGCAAATGGGCTTGAAATATGCCTGCACAGGTGGGCAGCTCTCTAGCAATTCCATCATCTCCAAGAGCTAAATGTGTTCTGGTTAGCCCACAGTCGCAGGAGGAGGATGGGAGATGCATGGAACAGAGCCACTCAGCTGACCAGGAAACACATAACCCCAAACTAAATGCTTACTGGCATATGCCACTGGGAGTTCGAGGTTGATTGTATGTGGCATTACTATAGCAATAGCTAACTGACACAAGCCACTAATGTGATTTCCCTTGAACATGCAAATTGAAGAAGCTCAGCAACATTTGGGCTATTGTGCTAATAAAAGTTAAATTGAAGTGAGCAAACCGTTCATCTTTTATTATTACTGATTAAAGTGGGATCAAGGTGAACTTGATAATACCCCTTGCCCACTTTGCTGACTTTATGCTATGCTGTTAGGACTCGAGACAGTGGTGGAGTTTCAGGTCTAGAACGTCGCAGCACCTCTAGCCTGTCTGACCTGGGCCATGGGGCTTGTGATCAGGACATCTATGGGCCATGAGCATCCCCGTGTGTTCTTGCTGGGTGTACCGGGAAGGCAAGGCTCTGATTGCCCTGTACCCAAGCCATTCCTGTACCTAGGCTTGGTACTGCAAAAGCAGTATTTTCTCCAAGCTCAATATTCCTCTCCTGTGACACAATGTACCGTGTGTGCAGGCCCATTTGCATCACCTCCTGGGGACTTGCAGGGGTTGGAGAATCTGCAATAAACCTGAAGCTCAGCCTATAATTTCTCTGCAAGTGATACTGGTCCCTGTCTCTGACCCAAGAGTCTGTGTCTGTTGCCAGCATCCAGGAAATAGTCCAGCGGATGAGCTTGTAAGTGGAGTAAAATCCCTGACCCTTCACAGCACGGGTCACTGCCCATGCACTGTCCCGTGCACCGCACAGGAATGAGGTTTGTGAACTCCTTTGGAGCACAGGGCCTTCTGGGGCAACATGCAGTGACAGCCTGGGAGAGGGAACCTCATAAATTCTCAAATGCAAAGTTAGAAGAGACCTTTGTGATCAGAAGAAAAGCTTAGTGCAGTAATTCCTAGAAGCTGCGATGTATCCCTGGTGGGCTACAAAATGATTTTAAATGACATGTAGAAAAGCATAATTTTAAATTTTAGTAGCAGTTGTTTCTACTGTGTTAGAAATATACTCTTTTTTTCTTTTAAAGACATATTTAAACAAAAAGAATAGGTTAACTTAAAAAAATAAAGAAAGAAGACCACAGTCTTGTTTACAAGTTAGGCTGTGATCAACTACAAGTGAGGGAAAATGCACTTTACAGTGACTTAAACCGTAAGAACCAAATGTAATTAGCTAATGTGATTGAAAGTCTGTATGCTCCAGTCATCTATTGCTGTATAACAAACCATCCCACTTAGTGATGTAAAACAAAAACAATTTTATTCCACTCCCAGATTCTGAGGGTCAGGAATTCAACCAGGGCACAGAAGGGACAACTTATTTCTGTTCTATGATGTTAAGGACCTTATCAAAGAAGACTCTAACGGCCGGGGGCTGGAATCACGTGGAGACTTTTCTGCACATGTCTGGTGCCTGGGCTGGGATGACTCAAAGACTGGACTCAGCAGGGACTGTTGACTGTAGCACCTACACATGGTTTCTTAGTGTGGCTTGAGCTTCCTCCTAGCATGGCAGCCACAGGGTAGTTGAACTTCTTCCACAGTGGCCCAGTGCCCCAGGATCAAATATTTCAGTGAACAAGACAGCAGCTTCTTGATCTTTTGTGACCCCAGCTCTGAAACTGAGAGCATTGCATCTCTCTTGCTGTGCTTTATTGGTCAAAACAGAAGCCCACTCAGGTTCAAAAAGAGGGAACATAGACACCACTCTTTGATGGGAAGTATGTCAAAAAATTTACAGGGCTAGCAAAGACTTAAATTTCCAAAAGACTTGCAGGTGGTGGCTTTAAATATATCATCTTTAAAAGAGAAACTAGATATTTCCATACTTAAGATGCTGCCTGATACTCTCAAAAGTGTTCGGTAAACTTTCTTGTTATTATTACTTGATCCTTCCAAATTTCTGCCCATATGTACACCAGTATATAATAGAAATACAAGTATTTGCATATAGGTGGGATATTATACATACCATTCTGTGACTTTAAAAACTACTGGCTATCTCTTCATATCTGTGTTTATAAAATTATCTCCTTTTAAAATCTTTCCATTGCAGAAAATTCCAAAAACATATACAAAGGTAGAGGGAATCCTACAGCACAGTCCTATGTGTCCATCACCCAACTTGAGTGATTATCAATTTATGGCTAGTCCGATTTCATCTCCACCCACACCCATTTCTTTTCCTCCCATATTATTTTGAAGCAAATCTCAGACATCATATTATTTAACATTTCATTTGTAAACATTTTAGAATGTGTTAGTATGTGCTCTCTCTTTTTTTAATGACAAAAGCAATACCAACATAACAGACACAGATCATGTGGAAAATAAATATTCCTTACTATGGTCTGAGTGTCCCCCTCCAAAACTGATGTTGAAATTTGATTGCCAATGTAATGGTATTGGAGAGCAGGGCCTTTAAGAGATGTTTAGGTCATTCATGCTCACAGGAATGGATTAGTTATTGCAGGTGGACTCCTGATAAAAGAATGAGTTCAGCCCAATTTCTCTCTCTGTCTTGTGAGCTAGCTTCTGCCCCTTCCCTTTCTACCATGGGAAGAACCTCACTAGATGCTGGCACTGTGTTCTTGGACTTCTCAGCCTCCAGAACCATGAGCCAACTAAGCTTCTGTTCCTTAAAAATTACCCAGTCTGTGGTGTTCTGTTTTCATAGCAGAAAACAGACTAAGACATTCTTCATAGTCACAACCTCTAGAGATCACTGCTGTGAGGGCTATGCATGTGCTAGAATATACTTTTCGAAATAAAAATAAGTCCATTTGGTACACTGTTATGCAACAGGAATATTTTATTTAGCACTATATCTTAGACATATATCCACTGCAGCAAAAGATGCAATGGGTTCTTTCTGGTAGATTCTCCCAGCTCCTAAGACTGTGGAAAGGTGAGGCAAGCTCTGGTGTGATGACTTTCTCCAAAAGCCACTGTGCAAACCCAGGAAAGCCAGCATTTCCACCCTTTCTCTTCTCCCCCTCCTCTTAGATTTTTAGTAAGATTTTAGTTAAACTGTTTTAACCCAGTCTGGAAAAATTATGGTTAGGTTTTGAGAGGCAGTTCTGAGCTGACTCTTTGAGAAGCAGCAGTGAGGGGGCAGACTGGCAGGCTGCACAGTGCACTGCAAGTGAACTTAGATTCGGATTCCAAGCACCTGAGCTTCTTGTCTTGATTCTGCCTTTTGTATCCTTTATTATGGCTAATTTGTTGAGACATCTCTTTTCCAGATCACAAGGATAGGGAACTGAGTTCTCTTCTTATTACATTAGGTCATCTTATTAGGTATACATTGGGAAAAGAGGAAATAAATCTGTCACTATTTAGGGTAAAAGATTATGTAACTGAAAACACCAAGAGAATCAACTGAGAAACTGTTGCAAACAATCAAAGAATTTCACAGACCAACACAGCAAAGGAGTAATAAACATCAACTGCTTTCATATATGCAAACGATAACCAGCTGGAAGACAGAATGGAAGAAAATATGCCATTTACAATACCCACAAAAAAGATGCAAAGAGACTCAAGTTGCGAAGAAATTTAAACATTTCTTTACAAAATACCCAGGAATAAATGTGCAAGATCCACATGAAGAAAAGTTTAAAATACTACCAAAGGACATGAAAGATGTGAACAAATAGGAAAACATATCATGTTCTTGGATAAGATGACTCAATAACACAAAGAGGTAACTTTCTCTAGGTTTGTATACCTATGGTCATGTGTCACTTGACAGTGTTATGTACTGAAAAATGCATTAGGCGATTTTGTCCTTATGGGAACATCATAGAGTGCACTTGCACAAACCTACATGTGAAAGATCCGTTAAGAGTATAAAAAGTCAAGCAACACACTAGGAGAAAAAAAGAATTT
>NW_012136303.1:2424406-2441229 GCF_000956105.1 Propithecus coquereli
AGCAAGTGGCCATGAAATTGCAAAGGGCGTTCTGCACAGCTTGTTGACAATTGAATATTTTTCCTTGCAAGAAGTGATCCAAAGCCTGGAAGAAGTGGTAGTCAGTTGGTGCAAGGTCTGGGGAATGCAGTGGATGTCAGAGAGTTTCCAAGTCCAGCCTTTGTACTTTGAGCAACATTGTTTTTTGCAACATGTGGTCTTGCGAGAGGATTGACCTGTCTCTATTGACCAGTCTCAGCTGCTTAATCACAAGCATCCTCATCATTTCATCCAACTGGTTGCAGTAGACATCTGCTATAATCGATTGACCAGGTTTCATGAAGCTGTAGTGGATAATACCAGTGCTAGACCACCAAATAGACACCATTAGCTTTTTTTTGATGAATATTTGGTTTGGGACTGTGTTTTGGCACTTCATCTTATCCAACCATTGTGCTGAATGCTTCCAATTGTCAAAAAGAAATCTATTTTTCATCACATGTAACAATACTGTGTAGAAATGGTCGCCTTTATATTATGACAGCAAAGAAAGGCAAGCTTCAAGATGATTTCTCTTGACACTCATTTAATTCATGCAGAACCCATCTGTCCAGCTTCTTTACCTTGCCCATTTGTTTCAAATGGTCCAGTGTTGTTGGAATAGTAACATCAAACCTTGCTGCTAATTCACGCAGGCTGCTGACCTCCCTGAGATTCTAGGCCAACAGCTGTAAGAAGTTAAACCCCTCCAGCAAGGGTAAGAGTGCGTGGGGAGCCTAGAGCTGCATGTCCAGTACTGGAGCCACTAGCTACAATGGCTATTTAAATTAATTAAAATTAGGCCGGGTGCAGTCCCAGCACTCTGGGAGGCTGAGGCAAGAGGTTCGCTTGAGGTCAGGAGTTCCAGACCAGCCTAAGCAAGGGCAAGACTCCATCTTGCTCCAATTAGCTGGGTATGGTAGCACGCACCTATATCCCCAGCTACTCAGGAGGCTGAGGCAGGAGGATCACTTGAGCCCAGGAGTTTGAGGTTGCAGTGAGCTACAATGACACTACTGCACTCTAGCTGGGGTGACAGAGTGAGACTCTGTCTCAAAAAATAATAACAATAATTAAAATTAAATTAAAAATTTGGGTCCTTAGTCAAGCTAGCCATATTTCAAATGCTCAATTGCCATCTGTGGCTAATGGTTCCTTTATTGGACAGCATAGAATTATAAAACATTTCATCACAGAAAGTTCTAGTGAACAATACTGGCCTAGAGAATTACCCTTTACTGTGTGCCTACTGTAAAATACAGCAGTCTGTGGAAGCATCTCAGAGAGCGTGCTCTGGGGCCAGACTGTCTAGGTCTGAACCCCAGCTCTGTCAGTCCCTAGCTGTGTGACCTTGAGCAAGTTACTTCACCTCTCTGTGCCTCATTTGTTTCAACTGTAAATTGGTGATCATAATAGTATCTACTTCATGAGATTGCTATGAGGATTCAGTGAGATAATACATGTCAGACACTTGGAACACTGCCCTGGCCCGCAGTAAGTGCTCAGCACCTGTTATTTCTATTTAAACCTCACAACAGCCCTGTTAAGTGGGTGCTATTACGATTCTCATTTACAGATGGGGAAAATTGAGGCTCAGAGAGCTGGAGTAACTTGTCCAAAGTCCCATGGTGATAAAGTGGCAGAGCTGGCTTTGAACTCCAAAGCCCATGGTTTTCTAGGCTTCAAGCTATTTCTGCCTTTGAGGGGCGGGGATGGATCTGCCCCTGGCCTCAGCTGGAAATCCGTCTAGCTCCACAGTCTTCTCTGCCAGATGAGCTCCTGCCAACCCTACCAGGGGCCCCACGCACTTGACTGATGCCTCATCCCCATCCACGGGGCCTCCACCGTCAGCTGGCACCCGTCAGAGAGCCTTCTCCTTCCTGTGGCCCTAGGTGAGGTGCTGGACCCAGAGCACTGAGCAAATAGAACATGAATCCTGCTGACAGGGCAATAACAAGGCTCCTAAATCAGCACTTGGACCCTTTGCTTTACATATATTACTAAAATTACATGTCAGGAATTAATATACATTATAAACCAGATGTGCCAGTTACATATTTCTCTCTGGAACATCTCTTGGGTGCCTCCTGAAACTGCTACTGGTGTTAACCACACATTCTTCCCACCATACTTGGCCCCTGGCAAGGCCACACTGACAGCAGAAGGATCAGGGAGGGGTCAGGAAGGATGGGAGGCCCAGAGGGGCTGTAAGGAGCCAAAGCTGATTTTCTCACTTTGGAACCAAGCCCAGCTGTGTTGGGTTTCACAACTACTTCTACGTCTTGCTGCTGTGCAGGCTGTGCCTTTAGTCCCTAAAGTCCTACTAGTACTAAGTCCCTAATACTTAGCCACAGTCTGGCACACAGTACATATTCAAAGGAGGTGGCAGAGGCTGCTGATTTCCTACTCAAGGTCTATTCTCTCCTTGTTTCCAATTAAAGAACCCTAATATCGTTTGGGGCTACAATGTACAAAGCTAAAGATACCCACTTTTGCAGTTTCCTTTGTGGCTAGGTATGGGGATGGGAACTAGCTCTGGCCAATGAAATGGAAAAAGAAATATGCTGGGAGTTTCTGGGAAATCCATCCCTTACTTCTCACTTCCTTTTCTCTCTGCCTGGAACATAATTGTGATGGTTACAGTTGCAGCCATCTTGCAACCATGAGGTGACAAGCATGAGGACAAGAGCTTCCATACTAAAATGGAGGTGTGAAAAAATGGAAGGAATCATGTGGACATATCTGAGCTCTTGTAACAGCTCTGTTCTGCCCTGCCTCCAGACACACTATGTAAATAAAAAACAGGATAATAAGCCCCTATTTTAACCCTGGAGTTATCAGAACTTATCACATTCCTGATGCATTTGTTTTCAGTGAACCTGGCATCCACAGAAAAGCAACTCTTGGGGCAGCCCCTCAGTCCTTGCCTCTCTTGTCTAAAGTGTGTCTGCCACCACATTCCTGCCCAGACCCCACTGTTGGGGAATTTCTACCACATTTCCCCCCGGGTGGGTGGCAGGACATGGCCATAGCTGATTGAGCCAATGGAATGAACCTGACCCAACCAGTTTCTCTCCCTGACAGCATCTGCAGCCTGCCATGGCCCCAGAAGATTTTGTTTGGAGTGTACAATGCTTTTAGACTTTTATTTTAAGAGATGGGGTCTCGCTCTGTCACCCAGGCTGGAGTGCAGTGGCACCATCATAGCTCACTGCAGCCTCGAACTTGAGGGCTCTAGCAATTCTCCTGCCTCAGCCTCCTGAGTAGCTGGGACTACAGGAGTGTGCCACTATGCTTGGCTAATATTTTTTGAATTTTTTGTAAAGATAGGAGGGGTCTTGCCATGTTGCCCAAGCTAGTCTTGAACTCCTGGCCTCAGGAAACCCTCCCACCTTGGCCTCCTAAAGCGTTGGGATTACAGGCATGAGCCACTGTGCCTGGCCCTTTTTTGAGATTTTTAAAAAACATCAAGCTTGCCCAAAATATCTGGATTTTGGGCCTCTCTTAAAATAGTGGAACATCTAGCATCACCGGCCTTACTTTCCACATGGCAGTAAGTGGCTGTTGCCAGGAGGTGGCTTCCCCCTGTAGACAGGTGCACCCTCTCCCATTTTTCATTGTCCCCACCTTGCCCCAGTGTGTTCTTATACATGGCTCCCTTTCACTCATCCTGTTGCCAAACTGGCTCCTGTAGGCATTTGAGGTCGAAGAAACCTGCTGAGTAGTTTCCCTAAGGCTCTTGAGTCATGATGACAATAACGCCGCTGATGAAGACGGCAGTAGCAGCAGTTATGGATGGTTTCCATGACCCAAGTAGCTTGGTGAGGGCTTTAAATACATTACCTTATTTTGTCCTCAAAACAAGAAGACCCTCCTTACTATCCTATTGTACAGAGCCCGAAGAGGTACAGTAACTTTCCCAAAACCTCACAGTGGGTGAACAGTCCATCTGGGATTTGAATCCAGGAATGCTGACCTCAAAGTGGGTGCTTTCTAACCAACAGGCTGTAATGCCTTTCCATGAATTAAGACAAAACCACAGCTGGAGAAGGATGTGGTGGGTGTGCCACACAGAGATTGAGAGAGAGAGGGGGAGACTGAGACACCAGAGTGGGAGGCAGAGGAAGTGGCTGCCTTGGCCACTGGCTGTTTTCTGTTTCCTTGTGAAGCCTGGCTGCAATCCACACTTGAGTTGCAAGGAAACCTCCAGTTGGGATTCACTGACACTGGTAGATTTAATCAGAAGAAGAATCAATGGAAAAGATACCAGGGAGCTTTTGGCATGGCTGGGAAGTCTGGAGAAGCAGATCGGGACACCACAGTGGCAGACGCCTAGGGCTTATCTGGTGAGGACCCTGCTGTCCCCAGTGCAGATTACCAGACCCTTCAGCTTGCCCCTCTGACCCTGCTAAAGCTCCACTCATGGATGCTAGGGACTGATTCTGGCCCTACTGCCTAGGCTGCCCCAGAGACAGGATATTGCTGCTTCTAGGGCCACCAGCACCAGACTGGGCCTCTCTGCCGCCCCTGTGTCTTTGTGTCACTGGCTTCTCATTCAAAGTCTAGTTTGTGCCTCTGACTGGCTGAGCCTAAGTCACATGCCCAGACCCTAGCTGCAAGGGAGGCTGAGAACACAAGTAGCTAGCACTTGCACATTCTACATGGGGAAGTGAGCTCTAATTCCCACCAAGACTCATATGATGGAAAATTCTCCAGAAACGAGTGTGGGTTTCTGAGGCTGAGCAGCCAAAAGGGACAACGATCCATGAAAATTCACAAGTGTCCCCTTTCCAATATGCTAGGTCAAGTGATTGTTATCATTCAGAGTTGCATCAGGAAAGAAATGACACTCATATGGAGTGATCAAGGACAGTATTTATAAAGGTACAAGAAGGGTTAAGAGAAGCCAAAAGGAATGGGGAAACACCCCAGAGGTTGCAACATCTGGCAGGGGTGGGGGACATTATGACTCCAGGCCTGAAGGGGCAAGGAGATAGGGCACTTATGGAAATGTGGACAGAGCTGGACTTGTAGAAAGAGTCTTCCATAATGGTCCCAGTTTTTGGCCCCAGTGGGGGAGGAGCTGGGGGAGTAAATACCCTCATTTCTCTTTCCTTCCATCCTCTAGTCTCCTGCAGGCATCTCCCCTTGGGCAAACCCAAAAGGAGGCCAGAGAGTAAAGGATCCTGTTGACACATTCCACAAAAGGGAGCCTCTGGAGCATAGCACCACCCTCAGTGGAGAGGTTTCTGGAGGGCAAAACAGAATAGCCAACAACCCCCCTGTGTGATCGTGATGTTATCATTTAATCACTCTGAGCTGGCTTTTCCACTTTAATTGAGGAGCCCTGACATTTTGTGGTTCTCTAAGTCCTTCCCTGCTGGCCACTTCTCCTATAATCTTTTTTCTGGCCTGCCCTGTTTGTCCCTATATCAGCCTCCATTTGAAGGTCAAAGCTTTTGGTTTCCAAAAAGCAGGGTCTTTTCTATGTGGTCACCGGGATTCTTGTTTTTTGGCAAGTGGAACCAATTTTCCATCCAGTCCATCCAAATTCTGACTTGGGGACTTCCCTGGAATTTTGCCATACCAGCAACTTGCCTTTTCAAGGCATAAAATGTCTTCCCAGACTTCAAGAACTGCCCTCATGGGGTTATTTCTTTATCCTTTAATGCCTCACTTGATCTCTTTCTTCTCTCATGACTTGATCCTCCAGCCAAATTCCATCCTGGCTTCCTGTATTCCCCATTGAATGATATCTCTCGACAACTCAGATCTCAGCCTTTCTCTCTCCCAAGAACTATTAATACAAAGAACATCATGTTTCTACTTTAGCTGCAGTTTGGTGACTCTGCTGCGAGCATGGTTTGAAATTGTTCTTGCCTAGATTTCTGATGGGATAAGCAGTTTCTCCTCATCCCTTAAAGTTTGCGCAGATGATCTAGATAAATGAGCAATGAAACTATGAAGACTAAGCTCAAAGGAGTGACATTTAGCATTGTGATCAAATAAAATCTGTACATAGTTAAGGCAACACATTTAATAAGTGATTATAAATGTTTAATGTACACATACATAGCAAGTGGCAATCATGTCATCTTAAGCATTAGCACTCTTAGGGAGATGTGGCAGTGGAACGGACTCTGATGTTCCCCAAAGACACCCCTCCACCCCACCCTCTTTGGGAATTTCCTTGGCTGCTGCCTTTTAGGGCAGTCTGCATAAATGATGGATCAACTTGGGAGCTTAGAGGCTTGGTCCCCTTGCCTCAACTCAGGACGACTTTGAAGACCTATCTCAGCTTCAGAGTTCCCCATGGGGTCAACTGAAGCCTTTGTTCTGACATTGTAGTTCAACTTCTCCCTCTGCTCCGTCCTGCTTCTCTCTCCTCTCTTCTACAAGTGTCGGTCCCAAGAGCGCTCCCTCAGCAACTTGCTGCACCCTGATCTCCATCTCAGACTCTGCTTCACAGAAAACCAAACTTTCAACTCACCCATCCGCCTTGTTTCCATGCCCCTTGGAATGTGACTTTGCAGCTTCTCCAATCAACAGACACAGTCTATTTTTTCACACCTTGAATCCAAACTGGGCTGTGACTTGCTTTGGTCATCGGAAGCATAAGTGACGTTGTACCTGTTCTGAGCTTGAGCCTCCAGGAGGCTGTGTGCTTCTGCTCTCATTCTTGGAGCCCTGCAGCTACCCTAAGCTAGCCTGCTGGAGCATGGAAGACAAGTGGCCAAGTCATCGCTGTTGCCCCAGCTGACAGTCAACCAACCCCTAGAAGCAGAGCCACCTAGCTGACCACAGTGCATGAATAAACTTAGCCAAGACCAGAAATAATACCTAACTGAGCCCAGCCCAAACTGCTGACCCAGAGATTCATAAGCTAATAAATAGCGTTGTTTTAAGACATGTAAATTTTGGAGTGGATTTGCTATGTAACAATTCTTAACTGATACAAGAGGCAACTGCCTTTGAGAAACCACTACATGTGGAGGCAGGAGCACCAGGCCCCTAGTGACAGAGGAGATGACTAAGCAGCTTTCCATGAGAAAATGGGAGGAATTTATTTTTTGCCCCTGTGAAGCAGAAGAGATTGGGGATGGGAGCATAAAAAGTAGATAAGGAGGAGAAAGTTGTCCAGCCAGAGTATGTGGCTGGGAACAATATGGGTTGAAGCAGCAGGTGGAATCCCCCAGTGGGTGTGGGTCTGTGTCCTTTCGGGGGGTGTGGCAGAGAGGCATTTAAGCACAGATGTGCCAAATAGTTGTTTTGAGCTTGTTTGCATTTCTTTAATGTAACCACTTTTCTGCTTATTTGCATCTCATCTAAATCTTTAGAAAATTTTCTTACAAAACTGGAATGCTCTTACGCTGCAAGTGAAAGTATAAACTAGCACATCCACTTTGGAGAGCAATTTGGTGGTGTTTATCTAGTGAAGCACAAAATATACATACCCTTTGACCTGGCAATTTCACTTCTTGGAATTTACAGGGAAATTGTACACCAGGAAATAAATACATACAGGAATGTTCGCTCCTTTCAATACAAGCAGCAGGATTAAAAAAAAAAAAAGAAAAGGAAAGAAAAAAAAGAATGTTTACTCTTTGAGGCATTGTCTGTAATAGAGGAAATAATTTTGGAAAAAACGTTAATTGTCCACAAGTAGAGCTTTAGATAGATGGATTTATAAATATTCATATTATGAAATACTACATAACGGTTAATATAAATGAACTAGATATGTATCTCCATATATCTAAGTCTATATATATCATCAAAGATAGTTCTCAAAAACACATTATTGCATAAAAAGCAAGTTGCAGAAAATAAAATATGATACCATTTATGTGCATTTTAAAATGCAAGACGATCATTTATGGATATATTATATGCAGTAAAAGTATGAAAACAAGATTGGGAAGGACAGACACCAAATTCCTGATGGTGGATCCCTCGGGGGAGGAAGGTGTACAGGGGAGATTTCACTTTTGATCCTATTAGATTAGAAAACTCAGAAGCAAATATTGTGAGATGATAACATTAAATTCTGACAGTTGGAGGGCATGGGTATTTGTTAGATTACTCTGTGTTTGTTTCTGTATTTAAAATTTTTACCAACTGAGAACAAATTTAATTATACCCATGAATGCTTTTGTGATTTGAGTGGTTACATGTCTGTGTGTGTGTGGCTGAGTTTCACATCTGGGTCACAAAGATTCGTGCCAGAATCAGGACCCCAGAGGCAATGTTACTGAGCATGCGAGTCCCTTGGGGTCTCCAGACTCTTGGGGAGGGCTCTGTGGACCTATAGACCATGGAACTGGAATCTGAGTTCGACCTACTGAGATCACACATGGCAAGAAACCCTGGGGAACATCTGCGTTGCATGTATAATTGTTACAGGGATTGACACCAGAGGTAAGCAGGTCTCATATGCTAAATGAGTAAACACACACACACACACACACACACACACACACACACGTCTCTTCTCTCTTTGCTAATTCCCTGTGTCCATGATCAGGCTTGCTATGGATAGTTTTCCCTCATACCATGCATAATCCCCTCCACATTTGAAGGAAAGTTTCTGGAAATGACTGAGTTGTGAGCATCAGTTGACGAAAGAGACAGATCTGAAAACCAGACATAATCAAACATTTGCAAATATATCCCATTCTGTGGGTTGTCTTTTCCCTATCACAGCACAGAGGTTTTATAATTTTGATGAAGTCCAATTGACCTATTTTTTGTTTTGTTTATGGTTTTGATGTCATATCTAAGAAACCATTACCGAATCCAAAGTCACAAATATTTTCATCTCTTTTCCTTCTAAGAGTTTTATAGTTTTAGCTCTTACATTTGAATGTTTGATCCTTTTGAGTTAATTTTTAGGGTGTGAGATAAGAGTCCAACTTCATTCTTTTATACGTGTATATTCAATTTTCCCAGTACCATTTGTTGAAACAATTCTTCACTGAATTATGTTGGCACTCTTGTGGTAGATTATGTCTTGATGTTGGATATTTTCTATTAAATTTTTCAGGCAAATTGTACTTTTTCTATCTGTAGATTTGATTTTTTCTTCATTTCAGAGAAATTCACTCATTTTATGTCTTTGTATCTTCTTTTCCTTTGTTGTGTTCTCTACTCATAGATGTCAAATGTCTTTACATTGGATTATCTTTGTCTGTCTTCCATGTTTCTTAGCTTTGAATTGTTTCGAACTCTTTTTTTTCATCTACATTTACCATTATTACCTCAGGTCTTTGCTGTATGTTGGTATTGCTATTTTTCAGCAGTATATGTTCTTTGCAGTTTTAAATTTTTTGTGCCATAATGATGCTATTTTGGTCTTCAATTTGTTTCCTTGGGTCTTATTCATCTAATTTTGTCATTTTTATCATCTCATCTTGAACTCTCTTTAAAAAATGAAATTAGATCCTTATTATATTTTGAGGTATAAAGCAATTGTGATTAATTTTCTTCTGTTATTTTAATTATATTTTCTTTCAGGGTGGGCTCTTTGGTTGCGTCACTTTTCATTGGAGTGAGGGAAGTTTACATATAGACACATACACACACAAACACATGAGAGAGAGACGGCATGCATTCTTTGCGTCTTGTTCATGTTTTGATGGTTCTGCCTACATATTCTTTGTTTTGTGGATGACCTTTAAACCCTCTTCCCGCCCTAACTGAAACTAGTTTATTTTTCCTTCTGAAATAATAGTGTCAGAATTGTGTGTTTGGTATTTTGTCCATTTTTCTGCAGTTCAAGGAAATTATGGAGGGAAAAGGACAGAGCTCAGCTGAGATTGTGTGCAGCCTTCCTTAGCATACTTGACCTCTGCCCTCTCTTCTGAGCTTTTGTTCAATGTCCAATGCCAAGGTTCTCTCCACCAAGGTCAGCAGTGTGCTCCATTCCTGTTGGTCAGTGGGGGACAGTGTTAGGCTTTGGATCATTTCCTCAATTCAGTGTGTTCTCTGGAGCCTTCACTTCCATCAGTGAGACACAGCACTATTGTTCACTTCCTTTGTTTTGCCCGATTCTCCCCAGCAGCCATCTCTACTATTATTTCCTTAGAAGAGGAAAAAGATAAGGATGCCCAATCTGTTTGCTTTTCTCCAATTTTGAGTGTTATGGAGAATTCTGTTGATTTCATCAACCCACAAATGTTTTAAGTTCTGGGTTTGCTCCAGGATCTTCTATTTATTTCCTTAATGACCAGTTTCATAAATTTATTACAGTAGGTTATGCCTTCTCCTTGTTTGGTTATTGTCATATTAGCTTGCGAGGGCTGCTGTAATGCAGTACCACAAACTGGGTGCCTTAAACAACAGAAATTTATTGTCTCACAGTTCTAAAGGCTAGAAGTCCAAACTCAAGGTGGCACAGGAAAGTGACTCCCAATGCTGGGAGCCACTTGAAGTCCAAGTGCAAGAAAGAATTCAGGAGCAAGTGTAAAGTGAAAGTGAGATTTATTCAAAAAGTATAGAAAGTCTGTTCCACCACGGACAGAGTAGAGGCTAGTTCTCCCTCCAGAAGGGAATAGGCCCCATGGTTCCTGTTGCCCCTCTGTTTAAGCAATGGCTTAATTATAGGCTAAACAAGGGGAGGAATATTCATAGAGGGGCAATATTTTCCTGGAATTAGGGTGACACCCTCCTTTTGACTAAATACGATCAAATAGAAAGTGTCATGGTGTCAGGTGCATGATGGGAGTGGGAGGTTTTCTGAGAAACTTCTATGGTAATGAAGTGTATAATGAAGCTGTAAGGTCAAGAGGAGGTCAGTTTCTCCACCATCTTGGTTCTAACTGGTTGGAACTTGTCCTGCCTCCATCCTGTTTTGATCAGGGTAGTTCAAAACTTGGGCATGAGACTTCCTGACTCAGCCAGGCAATGCTGCAACAATGCCAGCTCCCTCTCTCAAAGGTAAAGGCAGGGTTGGTTCCTTCTGAGGGCTGTGATGGAAGGATCTGTTCCAGGCCTCTCTCCTTGGCTTGTAGATGACCATCTTCTCCATATGTATCTTCCCTCTATGCTTGTCTCTGTGTCCAAATTTCCAAATAGTGACACCAGTCATATTAGATTAGGGCCCACACTAATGACCTCATTTTAACTTGATTACCTCTGTAAAGACCCTATCTCAAAATAAGGTCACATCCTGAGGCATTCTGAGGGTTAGGATTTCACCATGTGAATTTTCAGAGTCACAATTCAACCCATAACAGTTGTCTGTTTTGTTTAGTTTATAATTTGGTCATTTTTTCCTGCCTTTATTATCTTTTGCTGATATTCTTAAACATTAGGGAAGGGACATACTATTGGGACATTTCAGCTGACTTTCTCAACCTGGAATACTCTCCGGCTTCCTTTGTAATCCTTGAATCACAAAAGGTTCATTCCATTCCTTTGGCTTTACTACCTGCAGGAAGGACTATATCCGCACAGTTCAATTTGTAGCCACTGGCCACTCGTGGCTATTGCGCACTTGAACTGTGATGAGTGTGAATTGCAATGTGCTGTAAGTTAAAATACACACTGGATTTCAAAGACTTAGTACAAAGCAAGAAATAATGTAAATAAAAATTTAAAAAATTTAAAAACAATATAAATTCTTTTACATTAAATACATCACATTTTACATTCATTTACATCTCATTAATGTTTATATTGATAATATATTGAAATGATATTTTTGCCATATTGAGTTAAATAAAATATATTATTAAGTTAATATCTGTTTCTTTGTACTTTTTTCATGTGGCTATTAAAAATTTTTTAATTATATAGGCAACTTGCATTTGTGGCTCATATTATATTTCTATTTATTCTATATATTACTAGAAATATATTTCTGGAAATATGTGCCATATTTCTAGTGCTGACTTGGACTTCAGAAACCTAAAAGATCTGAGACCCACCCTGGTGGTGGCAGTGGTTGGGGGTTACCATGCATGTCCAGCCCAAGGACAGAGTGATTTACTGGTAACTATTTTATTGAGACAGGAAACACCCAAGTTAAGTGTTCGCTGCATCACTGTGCTAGTTAAATCTTCAGTGGGACATCTCAGTATATGTTGACCCGTTCAAGGTATTGATTATCATTATGACCTGGTGTGTTCCTTGCCTCTCCTGATCTTATCTATCATAACTCATTTTGGAACAAAGCCCCCAGGCTCTGGTACCTACTAGCTAGGTCTGCAGCTTCACTCTCAGGCAGCCTGCATTTGAGTAATAATTTATTATCCAAATTGGCTCTTTGCCAACCTTAGCAAAGGGTCTGCCAAATTGCATCTCAAGATGAGGACAGGCCTCCGCCCCCTTTTTTTCCCCCTCTATCATTTTAGAATTTGTAAGACAGTGTAAATTTCCCTTCATCTTGTTCAAGATGAAAGTGTGAATGAGTAATGTCCATCCAAAAATGTAAACCTTGAGGAGCTCAAGCATTTACATGAGGAAAACTTCAAATATCCATTCCAGATCACATGCAGGCCACCCAGAGGGAGGCATTCATTGTGAAATTCAACTACCAGACCTTGTTCAACTGCTCCCTGGAAGACCAATTAATTTCCCCCGTCTTCTGCATGTGGAACCTCTTTATAAGGGTGCAATTTAGGGGCTTCCAGAGGTAGAGACTCTAACTTTTTAGATAAATATGATGAACAGGAATCAGACCCTGATTCTTCCTAGCTATGCATGGGGTGCCCAGAGGAGAGGAAGCAGCCCACGCCCCATGCATAGAGCCCTGTTCCGAGTCTCTACACCCTTGGACTCCTGGGTTGGCCTGGGCAGCATGGAATTCCCATGAGATTCCAACTTGCACGTTTGTGGAGGATCTTCTTGGGGCCAGATGCTGGGGAAATGCTGGAGAACAAAGCCCCTATGTCCAGTGGCAGCCAAACAAGTGCTAATGACATAATTAGCATCACGGGGTGTTGTAAGGGAGAGGGAGAGGCTGTGTGATAGCAATAGATGCCTTGTCTGATTGTCATTTGTTTGGATTCTTATTTCGTTTTACTTTACTTTATTGCAGTTTATGTTTTATTATTTTTTGCTACAGAACCCTTTCAGTGGAGAAAATCTCATGAGGGAGAAGAGAAGCAACACAATATATAAAACACATATAAAGGGAATTGATCCGGTTGAAGGGAGGTAGGACAAAGCCTCAAATAGAGAGAGGACCTTCTTCTTGCTACCTAGGGCCAGCCCCTGAACTTCCACAAGGCACAGTTTAAAAGCCACTGGGTGGAAAAATTATCTCCAGAAAGCTCCTCTTAACTATCCCACAAAAACCCTCCCCAGGCTGGAGCCAACAGGCAACTACTTTCTCATCCTGACATTGTCCAAATGTGTAAGTTCAGCCTCATGGTGGTAACATCAGTAGCACTTATCTCATCAGGTGTGTGCCACACAATAGGTGCACAATAAATGGCCATTGTTACTCTCATTATTATTCAATCTTCTACTCTGAGACTCTGCATCGATTTTGCCCTAATCTTGTGCTCACACACTGATAAATGGGCTTGGGACCTGCCCCATGTGTCTGGATTGCTGTCCGCATCATCTGACCTGACCTCAGCCTATTAGGTCTCGACCAGGGCTGGAGAACTTCTGGTCCCCATTGCACAGGAAGGAGAGTTCTTCCAAGCTCCAGCTTTGAATTGACTGGGTCTTAGTTCTGGCTCTCTGTTTCTCAGGGCCCCAACACCAAATTTGCTGCCCCTCGTGGGTATTAAAACCCCCCGTCCCTAATCCCTGAAGTTCATGGATGTGCCCTGAGGGCTGCTGCAACATCAGCTGAGAAGTTACTGTTCTTGCTTAGAGATTTTCAGGCACTTGGGGATTTATTTCCCTTTCCTCCTTCTCAACTCAGCTATGTATTAAAAATACATATTTTTAAGACTTTTATTTAGCATTTCCCTATGTTCGTAGCTGAGACAATGGTTCACGTCACTTTGGTAGATCACATCACCAAAATTGGAATGTTCTCTTTCAAATAATTGTGTAAAGATTTCATGTTCACTTTTGCTCCCTTGCTCTACTAAAAGCCTGATTCTCTTTCTTCTAAGGAAAGGCCATCAACATTTATTGAACTATAGTGTCTGCTTCCTGTGGGGGTTATGTCCTAACTTCAACGCTGTAAGGTGAAAATTACTTATTGTTGAAGTTATCCTAGAATCCTGTATAAATTGCCCTTTAACCAGGATATTTGGAGATTAACTTCTCTGGTTTCTCTTCTCTTTCAGCTATGACTCCTTTTCCCCGGAGCAGTGAGAACTGAGGTCTAGTGAAGAGGGGGGTGAGAATTAACAGGGTAAATAAAATATAATACACATATATTTTAGCTAATAGTTGAACCTGTGTCATTTATACTGTATCTATCGTAGTCTTCCCATGCCTACAACAAGACATAGCATTTCCTTTTACACCTCGAACTGCCTTCCGAGGAGGGCGGGGCCAGCTAAAGGGAAGGTCTTTGTGTTCTGCCGAGCTCGTTGGGTGGGCGCGTCGGGGAGCAGGGCTGGAGAGCAGAACTACTTGGCGTACTCAAGGGAAGAGAATCTGGACAGGGTGATGAAGACAGTCCAGAGTGGGAGTTGAGGAGAAGAGATGGAGGCGAGTTGGGGGAGAGAAGCAAGGAGCCAGAGAGAAGGTGAGAGGATGGGGATCACATGGGGGCAGAGCGAGGGGCTGCCAGGCAGGGCTGACACTTAAGAACAGCTATGTCTCAACTTCTGCTTGAAACAGTTTGCATAATGAACAGTAAACCCCTCCTTTATCCATTGTACCCAGAGGCTTTTTTTGTTTTTTTTGTTTGTTTGTTTGTTTGTTTTTTCTGCAAGAGCACAGAAGAAATGATTCATTTCTAATGAAAATTCAAAGAACTTCACCACGGAGGTGACATGTGAGCTGAAACTCGAGGGAGGAGAAAGTTTTACAGGATCTTATTTATGGACTGAGGACAGAGTAGCAACGGGACGTTCGAAACGGTGCACTGGTTTCCTGGGGCTACTATAAAAAATAACCTCCAACTGGGTGGCTTAAAACAGCAGAAACTTATTCTGTCACATTTCAGGATGCCAGAGGTCCAAAATCATAATGTTGGCAGGGTTGATTCCTGCTGGAGATGCTGAGGAAAAATCGTCCCATACCTCTCCTAGTTCCCGGCGGTTGCTGGCAATCCTTGACGCTCCTTGGCTGGTAGACTCATCATCACTCCAACATTCTCCTCCCTCTTCCCATCATCACCTTCTCTGTGCGTCTCTCTGCGTCCTCTCCTGTACCCAAAGGTTTTGCGTAAGCTCTTCTATACTCACAAAATTTTTTTTCCCAGTGGGAATTTATGTGTGGGAATTAAGGAAGAGATGAGATTTCACACCTGCATCAACATAGTGCAGAATAACAGTAGCTAACCCTCATGTAGAGCTGTGTCTGTTCTGGGTGCTTTAGATAGAGAGATTTCTTTAATGTTTTTAACAGCCTTAAGAGGTAGGTGTCATTATCATTTCCATTTTACAGATGAGGAAACTGAGGCCCAGAGAGGCCCACTTGCCCAAGATCACACATATAGTAAGTATGAGAGCCGAGATTCAAACCCAGGAAATTAGGGCCCAGAGTCCACACTCTTTACCACTGAACCTCATCACCTCTCAAGACAGACATTCCAGAAGCCTGGAGTCAGAGGCACGAAAAGTGATCCCCAAAATTCACAGGACTTTCTCTAGTGCATTCTAACTGGTGCTGCTCTGAGTCCTTAACAAGCATTAACCTGCATAGAGGCCAAGTGGGAGATTTGGACTCGTGTTGATCTCAAGGGGCTAGCAGCCCAACCAAACCGCAGGTTGTGCGCCATATCTCACTGACCCTCACAGCAACTTTCTGAGGCTGGCATCATCCCCATCGAACAGATGTGGAACCTCAGAATCAGGGAGGTGACCAAGATCACAAGAATGTGAGAGATTCACATCATGAAGCTGCAATTTGAGTTCTCATTGGTCTATCCCCAAGTCCCGGCTCGCTTGCCCTCCTAAAATTCAAAGTGTCCTCAAGGTGAGGAGGCTTCTGGTGCCCAATGTCAAAAGGAAGGAAGGAAGCAAGATGTTTCCAACCGTTTGTCAGATTAATGAGGCAGCTTGCTGGCTCATCCAAGCGGCTAAATGGCATCTAAACATTTCTGAGAACCACTTAGCAGAGGCTTCGAGATGGTTCCCCTGAGTCTCGGGAATCTGCATCCATGAGGAGTAACAGGGAGCGACAGGGGAGCAGTGAATTGGACACAGCACACAGCTTCCCCAGCCAATCCATTAGGGCGGGTCCTTCGCTAAGTGTTGACAAAGACAACCATGGGAATGAAAGGGATGGGAACTGCCTTGGAATGACACCCACATCTCATTCCTGAGCCCAAAAGCCGCAGTCTACCAATGAAGTCTGTAGTGGGGCTGGAGCTATGGACCCCTCCAACTTAGGGCAGGATTTTCCTGGGTAACTGGCAAGGGGCTGAGCCTGCAATAGCTGTCAAGAGGCTTCAGCTGTGGAGCAGGGAGGAGGCAGAGGGTCGGGCGCAGTGGCTCATACCTATAATCCTAGCACTAGGAGGCCAAGGTGAGAGAGGATCGCTTAAGGTCAGGAGTTCGAGACCAGCCTGAGCAAGAGTGAGACACCCTCCCCACCCCCACCCTCCACCAATCTCTACTAAAAATAGAAAAAATTAGCCAGGCATGTTGGCACATACCTGTAATCCCAGCTACTCGGGAGGCTGAGGCAGGAGGATCACTTGAGCCCAGGAGTTGAAGGTTGCG
>NW_012136303.1:2441279-2443464 GCF_000956105.1 Propithecus coquereli
GCGCGGTGGCTCACGCCTGTAATCCTAGCACTCTGGGAGGCCGAGGCAGGTGGATCGTTTGAGCTCAGGAGTTCGAGACCTGCCTGAGCAAGAGCGAGACCCCATCTCTACTAAAAATAGAAAGAAATTGGTTGGACAACTAAAAATATATAGAAAAAAAAATTAGCCGGGCATGGTGGCGCATGCCTGTAGTCCCAGCTACTTGAGAGGCTGAGGCAGGAAGATCGCTTGAGCCCAGGACTTTGAGGTTGCTGTGAGCTAGGCTGACGCCACAGCACTCTAGCCTGGGCAAAAAGAGTGAGACTCTGTCTCAAAAAAAAAAAACAAAAAACAAAAAACCAGGCAGAGATGGATGCATAGTTCACGATGCCATTCTTTGTTAGCTAAAAACAAAGCAGAATTAAAAAGACATTGGCACATGGGCAACAAAGGCACTTACTGTCAGATGTGACAATCAGTTGGGTTTAATCTGGCAGCAAATAATAGAATATCCAACCAAAACTGTTTAGGCAAAGGAGCCATTATTGGCTCATGGCCCAAGGGCATGCTGGCTTCAGATGCAGCTTGATCAGGAACTCAGATGAGCTCACCAGATCCTAGTTCCCTCCTCCCCTCCCCTGTGCCTCTTCAGCTGCTGGCTTGAGTTCCAGGCTTCACATGTTAGCAAGAGGGAAGTAACAGATCCAGCTCTTATGTGCTCTTGGATTTCAGGTACAGCAGGAAAGAAAGATTTCCATTCCCAGAATCCCGAGTAAAGGTCTCACTGCATCTCATTGGCTCTGATTAGATCACACGCCCATCTAGGAACCAACTGCTGGGACCAGAGGAACGAGATGTGCTAATTGTTCTAGACCTAAGTCGGGACTTTCATCCCCAGAGTTGGTGAATTCTGCTTCATCAGATTCCACGAGGACTGATTATGGGGCAGGGAGCGGCTTCTCAGAGGAAAATTGGGGTATGAACACTAGAAGGAGGACAAATGGGTGTGGGGCCCGTGTGTGAGTTTCAGGAAGACACCGTATCCGAAAGTGGAAACAGGGCTGTCTGTAGGGTACATGGGACCCTGGAAAATAGGTTTTGGGAAGTCCTGCCTACATAAACAATTTTATAAACTTGTATTACAAAATTCTTGGGCCTATGTGAGGTACAGCGATTTACTGATGAAGATGTGGAATAGTGGGTACACAAGAGGTACTTAGGTATTTGAGTATTGCTCAATCAGTGCATGGGAAGATACTCTGCAGTGTCCGGGCACCATCTTTTCCTGTTCTTTACTGTCACATGTGCTGTTCTGGGCTAATGCCTAATCTCTCACCAGGAGAAAAAAAAGCAGCAACATTGTTATTGTTCACAATGCCATGGCTCTGCAGGTCCTGTTTATATCAAAACAATATAGATCTTCTTGTCTCTGCGTTTCCCTAATAGCATTTATTTAATGCTGGTTACACCATTACTCATTAGGTTGCATCATCCGTGGTGCTGCTGGTGAATACTGGGCTTCCAGAGCCTCTACCAAAGGCAGCGCTTCATTGACGATGACCACGATGTAAGCCTTACCCAGAGTGTGAAGAAGATGTGAATGATCGTCCGTTTTCTGGTTATATTAAATTAACCATTTGGGATCTGTGTGTGAATGTGGTACATTTCCCAACCATGCCTTTTCTTGAACTCTTTGGGCTGCAATCACTGCATTCCTAAAATGTCATCTATTTCAATGCTGACCTCATCCCTGCCTACCATACCCCACTCCCAGTGGAGACGAAGGGCCCACGACTGGAGCAAGAGCAGTACCATTTGTGTGAGGAATGTTCGTCCTCATCCTGCACAGCTTAAGGGCAACCCAGAAGAGCAGGGCTTGCCATATCAATCGGAGGCAAGAAAGGGTGTTGATAGGAAGGGCCCGTGGGTGCTGCAGAACAATGAGTAGACACAGCCACACCCATGGACTGTCTGACACCTGGCTGAAAGCCTACAGAAGGGGTAGGAATCCAGCAGCAGAGAGTACACAGACTAAGGATGCCCTCTGCCACCCTGCGACCCATGGTGCTACAGAACAGAGGAGGCACTAGAGTCCTGAGCTGGCTTCATTCATGTGGCCTCTCAGAAGACACTTCCATGAGATCAAGAAATCAATCGTGGCCGGGCGCGGTGGCTCACGCCTGTAATCCTAGCACTCTGGGAGGCC
>NW_012136303.1:2444689-2452335 GCF_000956105.1 Propithecus coquereli
GGGGTAGTGAGTGTGGAAACAGGAAGGTCAGTTAGGAGGATATTGCAATAATCCAGGTGAGAGATGACCTAGGATTCATCAAGATTTTATCTAAAAGCTTCAGTCTTTTAAATTTAGTATTTGTAACTGTTTCCCAAAATACAGAACACATATCAATGTGGTATATGAGATTATTTTAGGTAGTAACCATGTTTTATTAATAGTTTTACAGTTACATGTTTATTACAAGTATTTCTGGTTTTCATTTTTAGTGATGATAGAGTTGTCTTTTAAAAATTTTTAAGTTTACGAGATAGGAGTTGATATAAAGTAAAATACTAAGTAAGTTAGCAGTGGTGACACAAACATATGGCAAACGGGAAGGTGGCTCCCAAATGCCTGAAATCTGTGAAATGCTGACTTTAAAATTCATTAAATTATTACTGGTTGTTGATTTCTTAGGGTAATTTTTTTCCCTGAAGAGCACGTTTCACATTCTCTAATAAAAAACAAGGAAAACATGGGAACCTGAATTTGAGACTGGCTTTGCGAGCTACCTTTCCAAGTGCATCCAGAGTTTAATAAATATTTGCTTCTCACAACGTCATTGTCCAAAAGGACAGCACTTCAGGAACATGAAGCACAGTTGAAGGGTCACCCCATGGTGGCTGATCTGGGAGGAATGAGCTAGACTCCAGTTAAGACAGTTGTCCTCAAGCCTAGCACAGCATAGAGTTATTTCTCAAAAAAAAAAAAAAAAAAAAAGCCCAGGCCCCACCCCAGGTCAATTAAATCAGAACCTCCGAGGGCAGGGTCTGGGCATTATGTGCTTTGAAAGCTCCCAGGTGATTCCATGCCTGTCTGTCCTCTTCTTGCTCCTTGGTACAGAGGAGAGAGTATGATTTTTGGAATAAGACAGACCTGGGTTCAAATCCTTCCACCTGTATGCCGTGTGATCTTAAACTACTTATTTGACCTTCCTGAAACTCACTGCTCACCTGTACAATAGGAATAGTTGACCAGGTGTGGTGGCTCACACCTGTAATCCTAGCACTCTGGGAGGCTGAGGTGGAAGGATCACTTGAAGCCAGGAATTTGAGACCAGCCTGAGCAAGAGCGAGATCTAGTCCTTACAAAAAATAGAAAAATTAGCTGGGCTTGGGAGTGTGCACCTGTAGTCCCAGCTACTTGGGGAGGCTGAGGCAGGAGGATCGCTTAAGCCTCGGAGTTTGATGTTGCAGTGAGCTATGATCATGCCACTATACTCTAGCCAGGGTGACGGAGCGAGACCCTGTCCCCCCCACAAAAAAACCCAGAATAGTCATACCCACCCCTTAGGGTAACTGACAATTCAATGGCACAAGATCTGCCATGCGCACACACACAGTCTGCTGGGCAGCAGGGGTTCAGTACATCCTCATGCCCTGCTTTCCTCAGTGACACTCCCACCACCCAGAGCCTGGCACAGAATAGGGACACCTAGTAGTAAAACCTCAGCTCCCATAAGGGCTCAGAGAGTAGAGGTCTGATCTGACTATTTTGGGGAAGTCCTGCCTGCAGAACTTCCCACTAACCAGGCAAATGCCCCTCCCACGAAGCCTACTTGGGCATGGCTGCCATCCTCCCCTTCCTCACTCTCATGCGACTATATCCTGCTACTATTTCAGCACTCTGCACACTAAATTTTAGAGTGTCATCTCCTCCCTGTCTCCCCTGGGCTCATGAACTCCTTGGAGGGCAGAAGTGTGTCTCTGGATCCTCAGTGGCCAAGACAGGGCTTGATTTAACTAGTAGGCATGACTCTGTGTTTGTTGAACAACTGAATGAGCTTGGGCTTGGAGTGTCATGGGCAGAGCAGCCCTGACAGGTGATCGACATCAGGAGGTGCCATATGGGTGTCAACTGGGAGTCCCAAAGTTGGCAAAGTATAGTTTCCAACATCCAAAATGGCAGGGGGAGCCAGACTCCAGTCCTACATGGGCTGGTTCTCAATACTCTATTGCTTTTTCACAAGCCACTCCAAATCTTAAAGGCTTAAAACAATGATTTATTCTTTCTTACAGTTCCAAAGGACGGCCAGGCACAGCTGGGCATATCTGTTCCACAGGATATTTGTAGGGGTCACTTCTGCATTCAGATGGGGGCTCAGCTGGGGCCGGAACATTCAAGACACATGTCGGAAGGTTTGGTCCCTTTCCCATCCAGGGGTTCAGTCTCAAACCTCAGTCTTAAATTCCTCCTACCATTGCCCTGCCTGTGTGTCACCTTCTTCCACTCACTTCTTGCTGGCCTTGGCTGGCTGGGCTTCACCTTCCAGAAGGTTCGCTGGACTTCTTTCTCAGTAGCTCAGGATTCCAAGAAAGTAGAAGCTGCCAGGCCTCTTACATGCTAGACCTGGAACTGGCATGGCAGCAGGTGAAAGCAAGTCACAAAGCCGGCCCAGATTCCAGGGAGGAGAAATGGCGCCACCTCTCGACAGGAGGAGCACATGAGTGTCCAAGGACGGGAGGGACTGCTGGGGGGCCATGTTTGGAGTCATCTCCCACTGTTGGGAAAGAAAGTCTGGACTCTTGTCTTCCAGGTGCCAGCCTTTATAGCCACCTCTATCAAGGTCTTACATGGGAAAGTGGGTGGGGAGGCAGACGAATGGTCATGCCTGTGGGAGTGGCCCATGCCTGTAGGAGTAGGGAAAAATCCAGAGTGGTCAAGAACTGCCAAGAACATCAAAAAGAGGGGTAGATGAAGGGACCACTGTGGCAGGGAGCTCGTAGGAGAAGGTCAAGACTGAGCCTCTGCATGGGGCAGGGGCCAGAACCCTCTTCCATGTGTCAAAGATGACAGTCATGTCAGGCTGAACAATCACAATCTGATTTCAGCAAGGAGAGGGGAGAAGCATCTGGAGATATTGCCCACGGCTCTAACCTGTCTACAAGAACACAGGTCTCACCCCTCCCTCCTCCCCAGGGATGGCTGTGGACCCCTCACCGTCCTCAGCCCACCCCGCCTTTACCCCCCACTTAAGGACAAGACAATTTCTTTGTGTTTCACTTGCTCCCAGTCATAGAGTAAGGATATCTGTCCAGTCTCTCCTGCTAATAAATATTTGAACAGTGGTTTGTTAATTTTTCTTACTCTCCAAGACAGAGATTAATTGCTATTTTACATTACATTCAACTTCTATTAGTTTAGGATTTACTTCCTCAGTGATACCACCAGCATTGGGCTTGAATAAAACATGTTAACCTAGACAAGCTCATTAAATTCTTGAAGGTGAGTGGACAGAAAGGAAGCAGAACCAGCCCTACTTTTGCAGTTTTGAGGGTATGGATTTAAATTCATCAGGCAGGTATCAAGCAGGCGGGGGGCTGGGACATGCTAAGCGATGAAGTCAGGGAAAGGACAGTCTTGTTCAGTCCTGATGGGCCTCAGGCCACCAGAACTCACCCTTTCCTAGAGCAGCTGCACCCCCACCTGTCTTCTGGCACCCTCAAAGTGTCCACAACTTCGGTAACAAATGGCTCACGCTGACCCAAACAGGATTTCGTTTCCCAGTCTGTTCCTTATCATCCTAACTCCTGACCATTGAATTAGAATTTTTAGGGTCTGATTTTATTTCTTGGACCTCCTGCTCAACCCTCCTGAGATGGGTGAAATTTTCTCATCTGTGACCAGGAAAGGTCATTATATCAACAAGGAGGTCGTGGTTATTGTTATAAATACCACACTACCCTTGACCCAAGGGCTGGGCCCTCCATCACCTGGGGTGCACCCCCAGAAATTATATAGGAAGAATAACAGAATCAGGTGTCTAGACTTATTTTATTCTCATTTTCCAGGAAGCCTTCCAACTCCCAGGTTTTATTTTAATCCTTAGACCTGACTTTCAGCTCTGGTGAGAGTCATAAAACAATATAATCAAGGTCATGTCCAAAAGGGAGAACGTATAAAAGCTGTGTGTCTTTAACACTGGCCATCAGTGCAAACTCCCTCTACGTTTATGGTCATTTTCCCCATGGGTATTTATGTCCCTTTTTTTCAGGGGCCTCCGTCAGGCTCATCCCAATCTGTCAGAAAGGTTGTGATCATGTTTTACCACAAAAGAAAAGGGCATGGGGCCGCAATTTCTGATCTTCCAGGGAGCTCCTGGCCTGTAAGCAAATGTGGCCAATTCCTCCCCGCTTTAACTCTACGAACCATGGATTTTTTTAAGGGACATATTTATGTAGACACAGAATGTCTTTGGTGGCACCTTTCCCCCAGAGCAAGAGGCACCAACTTGCCCTATAATTGCATATTTAAGGGAAGATTCTGGAAGAGTCAAAGAGAATCTTCTGCACCTGGCTAGGTAAGTGGCTAAATTGTTTTATGTTCCAGAACACGGAACCTCCCACTGTACACGACCACTTGGAGCGCCAAGGGAGAGATGCAGAGCAGTGCTCCCAGGGACCAGAACCCGAGCTCAGGAGCCCTTTCCCTCACTGAGAGTCCAGGTCTTCCTCTCTCCCCTTCCCTGCCAGCTTCCTCTGTTCCTGCTCCTACAAAATGTCCACATGCCACCTGACTTTGGGTTCCCCCAGAAGCTGACCTTGAGACAAAGATTCAAGTGCAAGTAGTTTATTTGGGAGGTGACCCCAGGAAATACTGGTAGCGGGGTGGGAAAGTGGGGCAGGGAAGGGACAGGTACTTGATCAAGCCAGTTACCACTGTGGGCATGGAAGCCCCGTCCCACCAGAGTATTCTGGAGCCAGTGTAGAACATGGGGCAGTTACCCCACCCGAGGGGCAACAGAGTTGGGGCATGTGTCCCATCAGTCACTGGTGGAGGGCTGCTCCCTGGGCACTAACCCTCTGGCACTCTGACTTTCCCCGCATGCAGGTGGACATGCCCTCAGCAGAAGGCAACCAGATAAAAACCCTCAGGGGAAAGGTGGCAGGTCCTAGGTGTTTGCGGTAACACTTTCAGGGCATGGAGCGAGGGTCTCGCAGATACAGGCAGGGCACTGGCTATCTGCCCCCTTGCCCCAGCCGAGGTGTCGTGTGAATTTTCATCACAAGCCCTTTGTTATGGGCCGAACTGTGTCCTTCCCAAATTCATACGTTGAAGCCCTAATCCCCGGTACCCAAGAACATGAAAGTATTTGGACACAGGGCCTTTAAAGAGGTTATTAAGTGGAGATGAGGCCGTCAGGGTGGGCCTTAATCCAATCTGACTGGTGTCCTTATGAGAAGAGGAATTTGGACACACAAGAGAGACACCAGGGATGTGCACACAGAGGAAAGACTATGTGAGGACCCAGCAAGAAGGTGGCATCTGCAAGCCAAGGAAAAAGATCTCGAGAGACACCAGCCCTGCTGGCACCATGGTCTTGGACTTCTAGCCTCTAGAACCGTGAGAAATAAATTTCTATCGTCTAAGCGACCCAGGCCACGGTGCTTTCCTACTGCAGCCCTCATAAACGAATACACCCTCCCCCAGTTCTATTTTGCAGTCCCCAGAGTTGTCTCTGGTTGGCCCAGCTCATCTTTTCAAGCCAGGAGACAGGTCAGAGGTGAGTCAGCCATCTTTGTGTCAGGTGTCCGTTTCAGTCCAATCAGCTGTTGGGGGAAAGCAGGGTCACGTGGCCAAGGCCGCAAGTGGGGAGATACTCCTAGAAAGGGAGCATCATTGGCGAAGGCTCCTCAAATGTGTCTGTACCTTGGCCTGGGACAGTCCTAAGCTGAGGTGGCCAGTCCTCTATGTGCTTGCTTTAACATGGGCCATTTCCAAACCACTGTGTCATTGTCCCAGAGACAGATCATCCAGGGGAAACAAGTCAGTGTGATGCTGAGTATCTAGACACTGCTTCAGCAACCCACACCTCGGGCCATGCATGGGCTGGATTCCCGGCTTGCAGACTGTGCGTGTGAAAGCCTCAAGTCTTGTCCACTGGGGCTGAATTGGAAGCCGAGAGGCACAGCTCGCCTCATCTGGAATCAGCAGGATGCGAGGCTGACAGTTAATTAGATTAATTAGGAAACCGTGCCTTAAAATGTAATGCTGTTTTCATGAGCTTTTAAAGCCTATCAAAATGTTTTCCGAGCCTTATGGCTGGTAATTAACAACCTTGTAAAAATGTACAAGGAAACAAGGAGATATCAGGGAGCTAATGAGTGTGGCAGCTGCCAGACCCACAGACAGAGGCTGGTTCTGGCTTTCCCATCGCCTGGGTTCAAGTCCTAGCTCTGCCTCAACTTGCTCAGACAAGTCCCTCAACTTCTCTGATCTTTGTTTCCTTATTTGTCCAATGAAAAGGTTGGATGTCCTCTGAGCCCTGGACCAGCCACTTTTCTTGACCTCCCCCTCTCTGTGCCTCAGAGCTCAGCCCACTGCAGGCTCCTCTGCTCTGAAGGCCATTTAATAATCAAGGCCTAAGTGTCCCCACAGTAGGTAGGAATCTAGAGCTCAGGGAGATCCTCAGATCCCACTCCATAGAAGTGGACATACATGGCTCTTGTGGTCAAAGGTCCATTCACCCTTCTCTGGTAACAAATGTTTCCTTTAGCAGATCACCTTCCCCGCAACCCAGTTCTCAGTCCCTGTGCTTTAGAGAGACAGTGTTGACTCTCCACCTGGCGCTAGGGGCAGGTATGTGACTCAGCTGTAGCCCATCAGAGCATCTCAAGGATGATCACCTGACTTAATCAGAGCCAATGAAGCACAACGGAGAGGGAGGCTCTCCGTTCATTTCTACTGAGATGAGTAGACCTGGTGCTGCCGGCAGCCATCTTGGCACCATGTGGCATGCGGACACTAATCCAGCGCAGAACAAGGCTTAGCCAGATGACGGAGAAAGACCAGGTTTTGGAACCATTGTTTGGGCCCCTGAGTTTAGCTACATCTTAAATTTACCCTTGCACTTTCCAATTGCATGAATCAATAAATTCCCTTTGTTTGTTTAAGCCATTTTGAGGTTGAGTTTTCTTGCAAACAAGAGTTCTAACAGTTACCTGGTGTGTTCGTGAGTGTAAGGGTATAAGAGAGAAAGAGAGAAAGAGAAACAAGGTCATAAAAACAGAAAAAAAAAGTTTTTGTTTCAGTGAAAGTACATACTAGAATTTGTACATGCTATTTTCTGTGCATAAAATGTCATTTGCTGTCTGTTTTCCTTTGAGAATTTCTATTCATCCTCTCAAAGCCCATTTCAGTGGCATCTCAGCTTCCCAGGCAGAGTTAGTCACTCCTTCCCCTGGAAGACTTTTGACTTATGGCAAAAGTCACCTATATATTACTAAAAATAAATTATAGAACATAATGAGTAATGTAAATCTATATATGAACTAAACATATTAACAATTATAATTATTGTTGTTGTTCACCAATATTGTAATTATTGTGGGTTGTCATGTGAACTTGACTGATAGACTTTTCTCCATATACCTGTAACCCCAGGGCCCTCCATATTTGGACTGGGATGGAGACATAGGGCCAACATTTGTACCTGGGTCAAATGGTCAGAAAGGGGACCAAAGAAAGAACCTTCAAATTTTCAATTTCTAAGTTTGAGAGATAAAAAATGCTTGGAAAGGGGCCAGGAGGGGTGGCTCAACGCCTGTAATCCTAGCACTCTGGGAGGCCGAGGTGGGTGGATCGCTCAAGGTCAGGAGTTCAAGACCAGCCTGAGCAAGAGC
>NW_012136303.1:2454526-2456937 GCF_000956105.1 Propithecus coquereli
CGGGCTAGAGTGAGTGCCGTGGCGTCAGCCTAGCTCACAGCAACCTCAAACTCCTGGGCTCAAGCAATCCTACTGCCTCAGCCTCCTGAGTAGCTGGGATTATAGGCATGCGCCACCATGCCCAACTAATTTTTTCTATATATTTTTAGTTGTCCAGATCATTTCTTTCTATTTTTTAGTAGAGACGGGGGTCTCGCTCAAGGCTGGTCTCAAACTCCTGACCTTGAGCGATCCACCCGCCTCGGCCTCCCAGAGTGTTAGGATTACAGGCGTGAGCCACCGAGCCCAGCCCCTGCCTCTACCTTTAAAATATACTCTGTACCCAACCTCAGCTCCCCACTGTTTCCATTCAAGTCCAAACCACTATCACCTCTTGCCTGGATTTTGACAATATTCTTCTAACTGGTTTTCTGAATTCTGCCCTTGTCACTCGAAGTCTATTTTAATCACAGCTTCTAAAGGGATTTCTTTCAAGCCACATCATGCCATCCTCTGCTCCTCCCATGGTGCCATCATTCTTGGAGTAAAAGCCAAAGTTCTTACATGACTTATGAGGCCCCATAGGGTCTGTCTGCCTGTTTCCTCTCTGATCTTCTGTCTTCGTGCAAAGATGGCAACAAGTGGCCGCGGGAGTGGATGTGGGCACTCGGGATAAGGGAGTGAAGTGGGCAGAGAAGAGGGCCCAGGGTACAGGTTGAAAAAACTAGGGGACTGAGAAGGGCAGCCAGAGGCCAATGAGAGGAGCCAGCAGGTGGTGGGGCCACCAAATCCAAGGAGAGAGAATGTCTCAAGAAGAAACCACGTCTCACTGAGGGCCCAAAGGGCTGAACATCCCCTCTTCAATTTCCCGTTTCATACTGTTAAAATTTTTAAACCTTTTCAAATGATGAGCAATTTGTCAGGGAAGCAGCATCTTGGCAGCCACTCCGGGTAAGGAGAAAAAATATTAGCATCTTTCGACTGGTCATTTTTTTCCCCTTTTCAGCCTAAGCAGGCCAGAACCAGTATCCATTATTAATAGATGCATGTTTTATTAAAGTTATAAAGACAAAGATTTGTAACTTTAATAATCCAGATTCTTATTTTAAATTCCCAACATTATTATTTATTGATCGGCTGGGGATGTTTCTTTTGCAATTGCCAATCTGCCAATTCCTGGAGGGAAAATGGAAGTGGTGGAATTAGAGAAGCTGGCGTTGACACTGACTTACGACAAAACTCCCACCAGCATGAGCACCCCCTCCCTGCCAGGCCCCGGGCCAGGCTCAGTGCATCAGAGGCAGGATGACTAAGGCACCCTAACTGGGGAGGCAGAAAAATAAACAAATTTATGGACAATGCAACAATTCAAGTGTATGCAAGGAGCAGAATTGAGTGGTCAAAATTCCTAATTTCTCTGGAAGTAGGAAGATTTAAGTCTCAGTGCCACTATGTAGTAGCTGTGTGATCTTGGGCATGATACATCCCCTCTCTGAGCCCGAGTTTCCTCATCTGTAAAGTGGGGATGATATAGGTTATGGTGAAGAGTAAGTGAGATCCCGATGCATATAGCTGGTTTGGCACAGTGCTCGGCATGATACAAAAAGCAATAGGGCACACACTCAGGGCAGTAATCCTTCCTGGAGGAGAGGGGTAAAAAGGTTTCACAGAGGAGGATACACGTGAGCTGGTTCAGGAAGGATGACTAGAATTTCAGAAGGCTGAAAAGCTGAGGGAAGATGGAAAACAGTCAGGGAAAAACTGGTTGGTGAGCAAGTGTGGGCTGCGTTTGGGAAAAGCTGAAGAGCTCCGTGGGGCTGGAGAATGTGGCAGCTTGAGGGGACTGGCAGGAGGTGGTGACAATGTGGAGGGTCTCCCAGCCCAGACAAGGGATCCAGGTTCACCCTGAAGGCAATGGGGAACCTTGGAAGGGTTTTTTGTTTGTTTTTTAATTGCTGTAAAAAACGCACAACATAAAATTTACCATCTTAACCATTTTTTTAGTGTTGTATGGTATAATAGTGTTAACTCTATTTCCTTTTTGTGCAACAGATCTCTAGAACTTTTTCATGTTTCAAAACTGAAACTCTATATCTGTTGAGCAACTCCTCACTTCCCCAGCCGGAGGCAATCACTATTCTACTTTCTGTTTCTATGAGTTTGACTACTTTAAATATCTCATATATATATAAGTGGAATCATACAGTATTTGTCTCCTTTTGACAGGCTTATTTTACTTATTATAATGTCCTCAAGGTAAAACATTGGTGCCTCTGTGGATGATGATAATGATGGTGATGGTTGTGATGGTGATGATGGTGGTGATGATGGTGATGATGATGATGGCGGTGGTGGTGGTGGTGGTGATAGCAGCCAACTCTTTCTGAGTGCTTACTCTGTGCCAGGCACTCTTCTAAGTGCTTTAAAAGTAC
>NW_012136303.1:2456987-2458828 GCF_000956105.1 Propithecus coquereli
GCCAGTGTGACCACATGGCTAAGTTGTCACCAATGCAATCAGAATAGAAGGGATAGGGCACCTTCTGTATGACTGTTCTTTTTCCTTCCCTGAACACAGATGTGCTGTGACCAAGCTCTGACAGCGGGGATGAGGATAACCCCACCATAAATGATACAGGGAAACAAGATGAAAGGATCTTTGATACCTGAGTGACCATGTGGAGCAGAGCCTGCACCACTTACCTTCAGACCATTCCATAAGAGTGAATCAACTTCTATTTTCTTCAAGCCACTGCGTTTTGTGTCCTTGTTATTACAGCAGCTTGGGCTTACTCTAAGTAATATATTCCCAACCATCTCCTCCAATGACTGGAAAAATCCTCCCAGTTAGGAAGAGGGTGAAGTTTTGAGAGAAAGGAAAGAGAGAGAAGGGTAGAACCTATATGATTCCCTACCCCCACCCTTGCCCTTTCTCCTAAAACAAGTCACAGATTTGATGGCAGGGAGAGACACAATAAAACTCCTTTTGGAGTTTGAGGGTTTAAAGAATAAAGAGAATTTGTGTGTTATTTCCATCTGGAATTTGTCCTTCATGGTAGAAAGTGAACATCTGTTGTTTTGCCTTCCAACATTCACTCATCTTTCTTCTCATAACAGTGCCCCAACATCCGTCTGGAAAACCACTTTCTCAGCTTTGTAGAATTCTGCGAATACCTTTATCTGCCTCTTATCACATCAGGCCTGCTTCCTACAGCTGTGCAGTTTGTGCACTGCACAACTCCAGGGAGCTCATCTCACATAGACTGTGCTGTAGTTGGGTCTCCTGGATTGTGTAACAGGGTGGCTTTGTGGCACTCCACAGAGGCCACTAACTCTTGGTCTCCATGACAGTGGCCCCTGGCTGCTATGGCTTCTCCAGGAAACAGACCCCAGTCTCAAACTGGATGGAACCCACCGAGCATCAGTGCAGTGACAAATACTTAATAAACATAATGATCTCTTTCCCACACTATGCTTTCCACACCACAACTTACTAATACATCCTTGGAATATACTGTTGACCCCATGGCTCTGCTATAACACCGTTGTTGACAAGATTCATTATATTATCCAATGCCTCCTTTGTAAGAACTCACATAATAAATGCCCAGAAAGAGTTGGGTGTCTCGAACAATTGGTAGATTTCTTTCTGGACGATAATGAGAGTTGTGGAATCCATTAGCTTTCCTTTTTGCTTTCACCATCAGGGGACCCAAAGTGAAATTAAACGCTCTTGTGAAGGTCACTGATGACCTCCATGTTGCTAAATCGATGGTCAGTCCTCAGTTCTCACCTTATTTAACCCACCAGCAGCACTTAACATAGATGGTGACTCTCTCCTTACAACCCTTTCTTGGTTTGGCTTCCAGGATCCTCATGCTCTTGGTTTACTCCTGTCTCACTGGCCACTCTCCCTCTTCTTTGTTGATTCTTCCTCACTCCCCAACCTCTAAACATAGGAAGGTCATAGGGTCTGGTCCTTTTTTTCATGTTCCCGTGTCTGTCATATACCTCCACTGGCAATCTCATCTAGCCTTGTGACTTTAAATACCACATCTTTGATGCTGCTGCCCAAATTCATATCTCTAACCTGGACGTTTCTGCTGAGCTCTAGACCCATACGTCCAACTGCATGTTGGACATCTCCTCTTAGACATCAAACAGGCATCTCAAACTAAACAAATCCAAGACTCGACTCATCATCATCACACCTTCCCTACCCATAGCCTTCCTCATCTCAGGAGACGAAAATGCTCACCTTTCAGTTGCTCAGGTCAAAAGCTTTAGAGGCATCCTTGACTCCTTTCTCTTTTTTTCACC
>NW_012136303.1:2461913-2482808 GCF_000956105.1 Propithecus coquereli
CACTTGGGGAGCTTTAAAATACCCACCCCAGACCTGCTGGATCAGAGCCTCCAGTGGGGCCCCAAGCATTAGTTGCCAAGAAACTCTCTGAAGGTGGCCTGAAGGTGGGGTAGGAACTGAGGGCTTCCCATGGGGACAGACAAGGCCGAGTCTGACCTGAGAGAGAGTTGAGCCTAAGTCTCTCCCACCTGCCCTGAGCACTGATTTTCCCTGGGTCTGAGGGTGAGTGGACCTTTTGGGGACAACCAAAAAAGGGTATCCAGATCATTCCTACCCTCTCACACACAACCTGGAGGAAGCAGCCTCCAACCTCCTGAACCCCCCACCAGCCCTACAGAGAGGGTCCCTGCAAGATCTAAGGGGAACACAGATAACAAATGATCCTAAGAAAAGACACTCAACCTCTTGAGTCACCCAGTATCTTAGTCCATTTTCTGTTGCTTACAACAGAATATCTGAAATTGGGTCATTTATAAAGAAAAGACATTTATTTCTTACAGTTATAGAGGCTGAGAAGCCCAAGTTTGAGGGGCCACATTTGGTGAGGGCCTTCTTGCTGGTGCGGACCCTCTGCAGAGTCCCGAGGTGGTGCAGGGCATCACATGGCAAGGAGGCTGAACGTGCTACCTCAGGTTTCTCTTCCTCTTCTTATAAAGCCACCAGTCCCGCTCCCATGACAACCCATTAATCCATTAATCCATGAATGACTTAATCCATTCATGAGGGCAGAGCCTTCAGTACTGCCACACTGGGGATTAAATGTCAATATGAGTTTTGGAGGGGACAAATATTGAAACCATAGCACCCAACAAATGGGAATTAAAGCAACAAAGAAGATGCCCAGGAAGGTTCTCAAGAGGGGAGAGTTGTAATCAGACACTTTCCTAATCAAATTCATCCCGGAAATGGAACTTGAACGCACTCGAGTACCCTCAGGAGCTAAACTGTTCCTTTTTTTTTTTTTTTGTACATACTGTAATGACAGTATTAGGTCCAGAGATATCTTGGCATTTGCAAACTAAATACCAATAACCAGAATACTAGCATCATCACTAATCACTTTTTAAAATTTTTGTCTAAAAATAATTCAAGAATTACTGTTATCTGCAACAAGGAGGGATCTCATAGACATAGTGGGTCAGCCAAAGAAGCCAGACACAAAAAACTAGATACTGCAGTGAGCTATGATGGTGCCACTGCACTCTAGCCCGGTGACACAGCAAGACTCTGTCTCAAAAAAAAGAAAAACAAACAACAACAAAAAAACCCACTAGATAACAGACGATTCCAAAACAGACAAACCAATCTATGGTGATAGAAGTCAGGATAATGGTTCTCTTTGAGGGGCTTTGAGGGGTATTGACCAGGAGGGAAACTTCTGAGCGGCTGGAAATGTCCTGTGTTTTGACCTGGGTGGGGATTACATGGGCAAACACAAAGTAAAGGTTCACTGAGTTGTACCTTTATAGTTTATGCACTTTACTATATGTGACTCGTACCTGAAAAATGTTTTAAAGAGTTGGATTATTGTTTCTTTCTGGCTATCCGTGTCTTTCACTCAATTCAGATGGTGACTAAGCGCTGACTGAGTGCCTAGAGTAGACACAGCCGCTCAAGTGGGGCAATGGCAGAAGCAAAGGCACGTTAGGGCTTGGCTTAGCTGGCACTTGACTCTGGACTTGGAACAAGGCTTACAGCTGGAGGGGGCTACCGAGGCCAATTGTGCTTGATGCCATTGAGACCACCACTCCCACACACACCCCAAAAGAGCAAAGGCCAGGCCCGGGCAGCCTGCCCAATTAAGGGCTGGACCAATCAGAAAGCAGCCAGATTCAAGAGGGCAGGATGCGGCCGGGAATAGGCGAGTCTTCGTCAACAGCTTCCTTGGCCACAAGGCCCTGTAGGATCAAAGATGAGAATGGGTCAGGCCTCCAGGGCAAGGGTGAGGGCAGAACCAGAAGGAAGGACAGTTAGGAAGGACTTCAGGCCAGGTCGGACAATAGCAAGGCTCAGAGATGACAAGATTCTCATTGTACAAATGAGGAAATTAAAGCAAGGGAAGGGACTTATTAGGACCACATGCAGGAGTGAGGGCTCGCCCTGGGGGCAGGCCAGCTAATGGACAATGCACAACCATCCCCAATTGAGACCAAAGACATCCAGTTCCTGCCCAAGGTTACACAGCAAGTCAGAGACTCAGCCAGGCCAAGACCCCACACATCCTGTACCCCATCAGCTTCCTCCCACCACCCCAGCAATACCCCACGATCATTTTTATTTCCCCTGCAGGACGCTCCACATTCTACATACCCTGCGTTACCAGCTTTAAAAAAAAAAGACTTAATTCTTCAATCTTACGACAACTTACATCATCTTGACAGTGGAGTAAAAAAGCCACCCCACACTACCCACTTTCAGTACAGATCTTTGTCGTGTTGGGAAGCATAAACGAATCCAAGGAGCGATAATTAGTTCTAAATTCAGGCGAGGTTTATGGAATGTGAACCATTTGGGTAATCGGCTGGGGTGGTGCCATGAAGTGGTAATTAATTTGTTTTTTCCTTAAAATGTTTTACTTAATTAAGGGAGGTGTTGATTTATATACACCCGTCCCCTGGGGATGGTTTGTAAGGCAGGAGAAAATTCCAACTGTCTCCCTGCCACGTTTCTCATCAAATTATTTCATTACATTCGGATACACTTTTGCAACACTGATCGTGACAGATCCTGGAGTTATGAGCTCATAAATATTGGGGGGTGGGGGGGAGGCTGAAGACGCACACTAAATGGGAAATGTTCTCATAATCAAAAGAATATTTCAAGCTGTGACAATGCAGGCCGAGAGAGGGAGAGGGAACCGCTTTCTCTTCAAAGAGTAGCAGGATGCTGAAATCGACCCAGCACCTGCGGCTCTGTCTCCTTCTGAGCTGGGCTTTCAAATCTCAGCTTGCGAAGGATGGATGTCAAGAGAATTTGGATCTAGTCCTGTCTTTGTCATAACTTACTTGGAGCTGATAGCAGCTTAAGTTTGTTCTTTCATTGATTCAACAAATATTTATTGAATATTTACTATGTGCCAGGCACTGTGCTACTCCCTGGGAATACAATGGTGAACAAGATAGGCTTGTTTCCTACCTGAATATCAGGCATATATGCAAAATAAATGAGTACATATTTCCACCAAAAGACATGTAAAAATGTTTATAGTAGTGCTATTTGATAGCTCCAAATCAGGAGCCACCCACAGGTCCACCAACAGAAGAATGGATAAATGGATTGTGTTATATTTGTGCAGTGGAATACTGCTGTGCTATGGAAGCGATAACTTCCACGGGGACAAGCGATGGATGTGTGCGAAACTTGGGTGAATGCGTCGTGTTACTTGAAAGTAGCCAAAGATAGAAGGTTACCTACTGTGTGGTTTCATTACATGACATTCTGAAAAAGGCTAAACCACGGCGATGAAGAACAGATCAGTGGTTGCTCGGAGGTCAGAGAGAGGGGAGGGTTTGACTACAAGGGGACGGCATGAGGGAATTTGGGGGGATAATGGAACTGTTCTATATCTTGATTGTGGTGGTGGTTCCTGACTATACACTTCTCAAAACTCATAGAACTACACACCAAAAAGAGTGAATCTTACTGTGTGTAAATTTAAAAATAATTTTTAAATGTAAAAAATAAATAAATTAGGTTATATTTTTCCTAGTGAAATTGAAGACCATTTGAAAAGATGAAGCCTTGTTGATTTAGGGTGTCCAAGGGTTCAGGTCCAGGCCCTCCCAAGCATGAGCTGGGGCAAGTGTCACACACTCACACCCAGCTTTTCCTCTGGGCATTAAGTTTTGCTAGAGCCCACTGGTCCCCTTCGTGGGGGGACTGGCTCCGCAGCAAACCCAAAGACAAGGATTCCTGGGCAAGTGGTTCATTAAGGAAGTGTTCCTATGAGAAATTGGTGACAAGGTGTAGAAAGAAGACAGGAAAGAGAAAAAGCCAAGCAAGGGTGAAATATCAAGAGTCCCAGCCTCAGCTGGGGAATGTGAATTACAGCCCAGAGTTTGGCCTGGAGGCCAGGGAGCTGGGCCTTCAGACTCCTGCACCTGCTGTTCTATGGCCGAGCTCCACCCTGGGGGAAATAAACTTCTAGATCCCTGTGCTGAGAGCAGCAGTGGCTCCAGGACCCCAAGGTCAAACCTTTGAAGAAAATCTCACATGTAAGCTGTCAGAAGAGGCACCCACCTGGGCTCACAGAAATGGTAAGAGGATCCAGGGGCACCCGGGTGGAGCACCAACAGAGTGCTCTCCACCAACGCCGCAGCATCCACCAGACATTTGCTCCCAAGGCAAGAGTGGTCAAACCTTAAGGCCGGGAAAGAGGGGCCCCTAACCCCCCCACCCTCCACAGCACAGGAGATCAAGGGAGGGAAGTCTTACCAGTGGATCCAAAAGGCTGATGTGGAATGAGGTTAGAGAGTCTAAGGCATTTTCTGGGACGGGCCTGGGAACCCCAGGCGGTTATTCTATCCTGATGCAGACCTCCCGGCCAGATGAGGTTTCAGGGAGATGAAACAAAGAGGTGGCAGCATGTGTCTCTTTGCCCCAAACATGAAGGCAAGTAACCGGGGACCACAGCCCTGCGTTTCTCTTCTACAAGTTAAGAGAAAAGTGTGCCCGCAGGCGCAGGCAAGAGAAGAAGGCTTATCCTCTGCCATGAATCCCAAATACTGGTTCATCGTGGACTGGTGCACATGGCCATGGTCCCCAGGAAGACTGTTCTGAGGTGGCCAATTAGCCGTCCTGAAGGCGGCTGTCCTTTCCTCCTAGACTATCGCCAACCTTTAGTTTTGAGGTTAAAGCTCCCTATTATTTACGAAATGCTGGTGATACTAGATGGTGATCATGTTGTTTGTTTAATTTGACCTTTTTTGGCAAAATAAAACACTGGCAGCTCTGCTTCGAAACATTAAACGTGGGACGAAGAAAATTCAACTGGACTGTGGAATACAGAATTGCGTGACTCCGGTGAGAGCAGAATGTCAATTTGTCTGCCTCCCCTGGGCCTGTGGAGTGGGGACCATGTGACCACCCACAGCCACCATTACAGTTAATTTAACCAGAGATGGTCACCTGACCAAAGCCAGTGAATTCATTGGTTGATCAACAGCCAACTAGATAACCTTAAGATTTTTTGTTTTTTCTAAAGATGATGAGTGTTCGAGTTGCAAACGACTTGTGGGACCCGTTAAGCGGCTAAGCCAGCAGAGGGAGCCGGCCGCAGAGAGAGACTGGACAGTGACCCCCAGGGACACGGAAGGGCAGGGCTGGCATTTGTCCTGATGAACTGTGCTCCCTTCTTGGTTTCTGTGACCTTAGTGAACTGCTTCATTCTAACCATCGGGTGGGAAGCTGTCTCTTGCAACAAGAAAACAAAACAAACCAGCCCAACCAAATTCCTCCCGAAGGAAACTAGAGATGTGAAGATTGTTCAAATACCCAAAATGTTTTCACTGAAAACTTAGGATTCGGCTAATTGAAGAAAAACAAAATTCACAAACTGGTTTGACAGGTATTTTCCTCTGGACCCAGGTTCCCAGTGCCACCATCTGATGGCTGGGCTCTGCCTACTTGTCTCCCAATACAGGGGTCAGGTAGTTCCTTTGTAAAGGGAACCCAGGGCTAATTTAACTCGAGACCGGTTCTAAATTCTGAGGCCCTGGGATATAATAGCCAAACAATCTGGGTTCTAAGCCTGGATCACACTAGCTGTGTCACCTTGGGGAAGTGACTTTACCTTTCTGAGCCTCAGGTTCCTCATCTGTAAATGAGGCTGACAATAAATCTCCTTCTCAGGGTCGTTATAAAACAGGCTGAAAAGAATCTAGCTTAAACTTTCATTTTAACTTTAAAAAATTATTTGTTCCTGAATAACTTTCAGAAGAACATGAAATAACTGGAGCTTTTTCCCAGGGTGAACAGGCTGGCAGCACTATTTCATGTATAATTGGTTTACTAAGTAGGGGAAAGAAAAAAAAAAAAAAGAGCCACTTAGAGCCTCTCCTCAAAATGTGTACAAAAATAAACTCCAGATGGAAAACAGTTAAATGTAAGCAAAAGTTTAAAACCTAGAAGAAAATAGAAACATTACCAAGTCCATTGTACTCAAGACAAAAAAGAAAATAGAAACAAATATTCATCAAGTGGGGGAAAACTTCCTAAATTCAAAAGCAATGAAGAAAAATAATTAAAAAATAAAAGATTGACAGATTTGACGGAGGAAATTTAAACCTCTACAGAAACAAGTCACAAATGAAGCATATAGGCAAACAACAAATTAGGATACTAGTTGGCCCCCCAAAATCCTTAATATGTAGATAGTTCTTTACAAATCAACAAGCAAAACACCAAGATGCCCAATGTCTAAAAAGCATTGACAGTTTACACAAGAAGAAATATAAATGGCCAATAAATGTTAGATTAAAATATGCCATCTTATTATACTAAAATTTAAGAAATTTGAAGAAAATTAAAAATGTATTTATTTTTACCTATCAAATTAGCAAATATTTAAAAATAAATAATACTCAGTGTTGGAAAGGGTACATTTAACAGATAGTCATATGATTTTAGCATGTGCAAAAGTTGCTTTTAAAATAATGAGTTCGATATTTTGGGCTGGATAAAAAAATAATAAGACTAAAATAAAATAAAATAATGAATTGCTCTTACGAGTCTTTTCTCAGCAGAATGTTCTCCTCGGGGCACCTCAGTCCTAGACTCTATCCTTGGCTGGTCTGTGAATGATAAGATATAAATAACCATCACAGCAAAGGATCTTTGTAAAAAATTGAAAACAAATGGTAAAAACCTTATAAAAGGGCCGGGCGTGGTGGCTCACGCCTGTAATCCTAGCACTCTGGGAGGCCGAGGCGGGTGGATTGTTTGAGCTCAGGAGTTCGAAACCAGCCTGAGCAAGAGCGAGACCCCGTCTCTACTAAAAATAGAAAGAAATTAATCAGACAACTAAAAATATATTGAAAAAATTAGCCGGGCATGGTGGCACATGCCTGTAGTCCCAGTTACTCGGGAGGCTGAGACAGAAGGATTGTTTGAGCCCAGGAGTTTGAGGTTGCTGTGAGCTAGGATGACGCCACGACACTCTAGCCCGGGCAAAAGGAGTGAGACTGTCTCAAAAAAAAAATAAAATTAAATTTAAAAAAACCTTATAAAAGGACATTGTATACATTTTCATAGTCTGGCCCTCAGTGTGACATTTTGCAGTCAATATGTTTCTCAATCTGTATTTATCACTCCATTAAAGATATTAACGACAAAAAAATTGGGAGGATATCATCTTTAAAATGTTTACCACCCTTGGACCCAGTAGTTACACATCTAGGATGTAAGTCTAACGAAATAATTTGAAAACAGTAAAAGACTTTATATACAAAATTTTTTTTTAATCACAGCATTGTGACATAACAGTTAAAAATTAAATACTACTCAAATGTCCAACGACTGGGAATGATCAGTAAATTTCCTAGACAATGGTGTACTACACAATCATTAAAAGTAAAATTATGTTTTCAAAGAGATTTTAATGGTGTGGGGAAATATTCCTGTAATAATGTTACGTGAAAAAGAGCAAAGCACCAAATTGTATATTCACTATGTACTCGATTATGGGAAAAAATGAACAGGAAAGCAGAAATGAAAGTTAATATCTGTTGTTTCTGGAAGGTGGGGTTATGCGTAACTTTAATCTTTCTACTTTGCTGTAAATTTCCCAAATTGTCCACAATGCACATGGATTAATTTTCTACTTAAAAAAAGTAAGGCATAAGAAAGGGTTTTTTTTCCTCTTTAAAGAAATGACAGAGACATCTTGTCCTATAAGGAACAATATATCCTTGTAGGGATGGGGACGAGGGAAGAGCAGACCACTCTGGATGATTCAGGGGCAGGCCCAGGCCTGGGAGAGGCAAGCGAGGGCTGAACAGAAGGAAGAACTGTGTTGCAGACCTAGCTGTACTCTGGGGAATGAGGCTGTCTCAGGAGGTAGGGAGATCCCCATGGCGAGGGGTATTCAAGCAGGGAGTGGAAAACTCCTAGTTAATGGTGTCATAGAAGAGATTCAAATGTCTGAAGGAGGATTACAGTAGATTGGGAACGGTCCAGTTGGAGATACCAGGAAAATGCGAGTGACAATGGTGGAATCTTAGTCCATGCAGCAAGGTGGCAGAGAAGTTTTTGGGCTCAGAAGGTAAAACCTGGTTGGGGGATTGAAGTCCATAAGAGATAAGGGGGGAAATGTGTTTTTTCCTAGTCTCCACACACCACTGAACACAACACTGACACGAGACGCGTGGGGGGTTTTCTCTACACACCAAGCAAGTCTCTGGTGGACACCAGCTGGGTGTCCTCTAATTCAACTTAATTCTGACACTATCTACCTGGAGGTAGCATCAGATCCCACAGGTTGGGGACTCAGTCCACAAGACTGCCCCCACTTCAGATGCCACTCACAAGCAGCAGGTTGTCACCTCTCCTTCTGACCCATCTGCTACAAACTGGGGTTCCCCTTCTTGGGTTAGGTTAACTTGCTGGGACGGCTCACAGGACTCAGAGAGGGGTGCTTGCTGGTTTATTACAAAGGGTAGTACAAAGCAAAACAGGCAGATGAAGAAACGGATGGGGCAAGATATGTGGGAGGGGGCGCGGAGCTTCCATGTTCTCCCCCGGTGCACCTTCCTCCAGCAACTCCACGGGTTCAGTTATCGGAAGCCCTGAACCCAGTCCTTTTGGGTTTCTGTGAGGCTTCATTACATAGGCATGATCGATTACACCATTGGCCATTGGTGCTCAGCTTCTTCAGCCCCTGTCCCCTCCCTGGAGTAGGGGGTGGGGCTGAAAGCGCCAACCCCTCAATCAGGTGCCTGGTCCCCCGGAAGCCAGCTGTCATCCTGAGGCTCTCCAGGGGCCCACCGAGAGTCACCTCCTTAGAACAAAAGATGCTCCTATCACCCAGGAAACTCTGAGGGATTTAGGAGCTTTGTGTCAGACATTCCCATCACTCAGGAAATTGCAAGGGTCTTAGGAGCTCTGTGCCAGGAACTGACGTCAAAGATCGAATATCAGAACAAAAGATTCTCCTAGCGCCCCTGTTTCTCAAGATGTTACAAGGGTTTTGGGAGCTTTGTGTTGGGAACCACAGTCAGAGGCCAAATATATATGTCTTATTATATCCCAATATCACGGGGTCCTCCCAGCCTTGGTGCGGGAATGATCTGGGCTGCCCACGGTACTTCGGGTCTTCTGTCCTTGAGTCTTGGCTGGGTCAGGAAGGCTCTGAGTGAGGGCTCTTAAAGTGATGCCTCCTTCACCATGTTTGGGAGTGGAGGCTCAGGGGCCCCTGGGAAATAAGCCTCGTGTCAGTCCCCAGCCGGCCCTCTCCTTTGGCCAAGTAGAAGTTCTCTTTTCAAATCAAGCATCCACCATGTGCCAAGCACTTAAGCTCCGTTTTCTCCTTTCAGTCCTACCATAAGCCCAACAGCCCAGTGTTACAGGCAAGGAAGCTGGGACTCAGGCGGTGCTGAGACTTCCCCAAGTTCACAGCCAGAATGTGGGAGAGCAAGGACTCCCACCCAAGTCTGCCTACCTACCTGGGATGAGGAGATACGTACCCCCTCACCTGGAGTCTCCCAACAGCCAGAGAGAGCCCAAAGCGGGCAGACAGACAGTGACTGTACTGCCATTGCCCTCAGCCTAGGCTGTAAGACCTGCACCTGGTGGCAGACGCCGACACATGGGGCAAAGCCGCTTCACCATCACTGGCTCATTTTGTCTTTATAAAACTCTGTGAGGTGGTACTACTATGTACCCATTTTACAGACAAGGAAACTGAGAAAAGAAAGGAGAAATGACTTGTCCCATTTATATGGTCTATAGGGACTTCCACTGAAGATTTGGGTAACCCTCAGGGTGGGCTGAAGGGATACAGGCAGGGCACCAACCCAGACTAGACCCCGTGTTCATATGTCAGATCTTATCCATCCTCCTGTGAGTTAGATACTATTTCCAAACTTCAACAAGTCTACCATGGCATCAATTATAACATGCACCATTATTTTATTACCATAAAGAAAAAAATGCTACTGATTAAAAATATGGCAATTGTAAGATATAGCCCAATTTCAGAGATGTGAAATGTAAAAAAGCTGCATCTTAGAATCGATAAAATTTGGCATATCCCCATTTTGCAGATGAAGATGCCAAGGCAACAAGAGTTCATGTTTTGCCTAAAGTTACACAGCTAATAAGCAGCAAAACCAGGATTCAAACCTGGGTCCATCTGACCCCAAAGCCTGGCTCTGAACCCCCTATCGAATAATCTGCTGATTGGTGCTGAACAGGTTGAGCACTGAACTAGGAATGGTGCCCCTGGGAGTTGTGCAGTGCCCATCCTGAGCAGTTGTAATTGTTAGTATCTGGGTTTGCAGCCAGGCTGTTGATATTCCTGCCATGTTCCATCCTAGCATTTTTCTTCACTTTATGTTTCCCAGTGCCACTGGGTGAGTTTCGCCAAATGTAAGAAATGGACACTTGTCAAAATGCATGACTTTAGAAAGCTTGGAGAAGTTCTTAGGCTGGTCCCTGGAAACGACACTCTGATTCACACGTGAAGCATATCTTGAATGTCCACAGGTTTGGGAAAGAAGAGGACAGAATTTATTTCTGGTCCTTTCTCTCCTTTTCCACCTGCCATCATTCAAGCTCCCTCTTAGGGGCCACCGTCTGGGCAGGATTAAGCAGCAGGCATTTTTGAGGGTGAGTGCATCACTCTGTTCCTGCCTCGACTTCCCACTCTGCAACGGGTCTGTTCATCTGAAGCCCAGTCCTTAGGGCACATTGTAGGTGCTCAGGAAATGGTGAGATACAGACATTGGTAAGATGAGGTTCCAGCCCCCATGATCCAACGTAGAAGTCTCGATGTTTTCTGCTGTGACTCACTGATGTGTGTGTGCCCCCTAGATCAGTCACCAGCAGGGATGGATGGAATAGTCAAAATAAGTCAAAATGATGTGGATCACCCATAATTCATCCCTTGCAGCTGGGCACATGGCTCTCTGGGCCAAAACAAGGCACTCATTCCCCCAACTTCCATGACTGTTGGCTGTGTCTAATGGCTGGTCCATGCCAGGCCTCCATTGAAGACAATTTTAGAGAACCCCATGGGATTGACGGAGGCCTCTGCTGCCCAGCTCAGCTTCCCTCATTCCCTCACAGATGTTCCTGAGCGTGTCCCCAGTAAACTTCCTACGTGCAAGTCTCCATCTCAGAGTCTGCTTCCCTGGAAACAGGCCTAACACAGCTGGCAAACGTGGAGCAAATGTCCCTCTTCCACTTCTTGCCTCTTGCCTTCTTGCCTACATCACTAATCTATCACAGAGCTCTTCCTTGCCAAGCCTGGACAGAACCTCAGAATCCTTCTCAACACAGCCCTCCACACTGCCACTGCCACTGGGTCGGATTTATCACATGCGACAAAACCATTAATCTAACCTTTAGACCCAAAAACAATAGATCAGAGGGAGGACTCTAATAGCTCTCGCCAATCTACTTTGAATCCACCAAAACAAACTTTACAAAGGGCCTTGTAGATCAATGACCAAATGATCTGTGGCAAAGATTCCAGGGTTTCACCAAGTCCCCGAGATTTTCCTCCCAGCCCACAAAATAGCTTGTGCCCATCCTCTGTCAGCCACTAGTTAACAATCACTTCGTACGCTTGGTGGCTGCTGTCTCTAATGAAGACAGTGGAGCCCCACCGAGCAATCCAAGTGTATTCTGTTTTCCCCGTTCCCAAGACTAGCACAGGGGAATTTAAATGTCTGTTTGATGTGCCAAGATGGTTAAACAAAACCATTGCGTCCATTTGCTCATATACCTGGCTTTGGCTGGGCCCTCGCTGAGTTGGAGGAAACTCCGTTCATTTTTCTGGAGAGGCAATGTACTTCTCTGTTATTATTATTGATCTCCCTGGATTTCTTTATGGCTAGAAATAAGGAATTTAATTTGATTAGGGGCTGATCTGGACTCCAGGCAAGACGTGTCAATACGACAGCTGAGAACCCCGAGGCACCGATTGGGTTGGAGTTGATTGGGGACATTCAGCGCGGTAGCAGGGCCCACCCTCACCCCGCAGCTGCCCTTCCAGCTGCCAGCTGCCTCTGTCCCTGCTCTGCTGACCCCCCAACTCAGGTTGGGGGGTTATAAAGTAACGAACACAGGGCACTGCCAAGGCTGTGGACGTTCCACGTGTTCCTGTCTGAGCCCCCCGACTTCTCTCAGAAGGTGTGAAGAGATGACCCATGCTGGCTTTGGAGTCAGACCAACTCGGGGTCAGACCTTAATTCCAGCTCGAACCGCGGGGCCTTGGGCGAGTCATTGAACCCTCTGAGCCTTAGTCCCCTCATCTATAAAACGTGTATGAATTGGGACGCTCTAGGTTGGGTGACAGAAGCCTCACCTCTCACCTTTTGCCTCCCAAACCCTCGGCCTCTCATTCTGCCTTGTCAGGCTCCTGCAGGTCCCCCCAGAGTGCCACCTCTCTTGCCCAGCAGCCATCTGACACAAGCCGTTCTCAGGGCCAGAACTCTTTCCTGTCCTTTCAGGTCTCAGCTCAGGAGTTACTTTCTCGGGGAAGTTTTCCTTTGCTGTCCCGTCCCCGTCACCAGGAGGCAGTGTCGGGGGCCCCACCTCTGGACCCTGCAGTCCCAGGTCCTCCCCTCTCTCTGCATTGTCATTGTCAGCCTCCCCGACAGACTGTGACCCCTGGGAGGGCAGAGGCTCCGTGTCTCCTTTGCCTCCGTGTCCCCGAGGAGCCGCTGTTCTGGTTACTATCGCTGCGTAACAACTTGCTCCAGAACTTACCAGCAAACCGCAACCACTTTATGAGGCTCACGGATTCTGCGGGCGAGGAACGCAGACAGGGCGTGGCGGGAATGGCTTGTCTCTGCTCCTCGATGTCTGTGGCCTTAGCTGGGAAGACCTACCACTCACACCCCGGAGGTTACTGTTGGCTGCTGGTTGAACCCTGGGCTGGGACTTTCAACCGGAGCACTTACAAGTGGCCCGTCCACATGGTCTGGGCTTCCCCACAGTGTGGCGATCTCAGGGTGGTTGAACTTCTGACCTGGCAGTTCAGAACTCCAGTGTCAGCATTCCAGCGAGCAAGGCGGAAGCTGCTGTGCCTTTTACAGCACAGCCTCAGAAGCCACGCGGAGTCGCTTGCATTACACTCAAAGGATGTATGCACATGTTCTAAAACTGTCCCTATTTTACTCACAGCCTCTATCTAGAATGCAGAAAGCTGGAAAGAGTGTCACTTCCACCCTTACAACAAGAAAAGGCCAATCTGCAATTTTACAACTTTTCTTGAACCTATCAGAGAGCCGAGATCACAGGGCAACCAATTACCCTGAAAGACAAAGAAAAGAGTGTGCCTGCAAGGAGAGCTGGAACACGAGCCCTTGCTCACCCAGGGCAGAAACCAGGAACCCTATAGCTGGTAAAAATTCAGCTAAAGTTTTTTTGTTTGTTTTGAGTTAGGGTCTGACTCTGTTGCCCCGGTGAGAGTGCGGTGGCATCATCATAGCTCACCGCAACCTCAAACTCCCGGGCTCAAGCGATCCTCCTGCCTCAGACTCCTGAGTAGCTGGGACTACACCTGGATACTTTTTCTGTTTTTTGTAGAGGGTCTCACTCTGTTGCCCAGGCTGGTCTTAAACTGCTGGACTCAAGCGCTCGTCCCCTATCAGCCTCCCAAAGTGCTAGGATTACAGGTGTGAGCCACCATGCCCAGCTGGCTAACGTTGTTAACAAATTGCTAAGGCTGCGTGTGGGCTGGTATGGGAGTGTGGCTCCCCTGGGAGCAGCAGACACATGTGGAATTTGCACCTACTCACGGGCTCATCTCCACGGACGGCACTGGGTGCTATGAGAAAGACCAGGGATAGTAAAAGAGATTAGAAGAAGCTGCCTTGTAGCACAGGCCTCAAGGCCTTGAGGCCAGGAATTGAAGACCAGCCTGGGCAACATAGTGAGATCCTGGCTCTACAAAAAAAGTATAAGAAAATTTTTTTAATTTAATAAATTTTTTTTTTTTTTTGAGACAGAGTCTCACTCTGTTGCCTGGGCTAGAGTGCTGTGGCGTCATCCTACCTCACAGCAACCTCAAACTCCTGGGCTCAAGTGATCCTCCTGCCTCAACCTCCCAAGCAGCTGGGACTACAGGCATGCGCCACCATGCCCAGCTGATTTTTTTCTATTTTTAGTAGAGACGGGTTCTTGCTCTTGCTCAGGCTGGTCTCGAACTCCTGACCTCAAGTGATCCTCCCGCCTCGGCCTCCCAGAGTGCTAGGATTACAGATGTGAGCCACCTCGCCCAGACTAAAATTTGTGAACAGTGAAGAAGTGCAAGTCCTCTTCAGTCAAATAAAATCAGAGCACTGATTACCAGCAGACCCACATGACGAGATGTGCTAAAGGGTGTTCTTCGGGCAGAAGGAACATGACACCAGAAAGAAACTTGTATCTGTGCCAAGAAACAAGAAGTGTTAGAAATGGCACAAGGCAAGGCAAATATCAATTTTGTTTTTTCTTATTTTTAATTATTCTAAAAGATATTTGACCATCTAAAGCAAAACAGTAGCGAAGTATTGTGTGTTTGTAGCCCAGGTAAAAATAAAATGCGTGACAAGAGTAGCACAAAAGATGGGGGGGAGGAACTGAGTTGTTGTAAGGTCCTTACACTGTGTGTAAAGTGGTATCATGTTGTTTGAAGGTGGACTCGGACAGATTAAAGATGTGTATCATAAACTCGAGGACACCCACGACAGCTACAGAGTCACCCTCACAACAGTTATTTATCATATTTATTGAGCAGCTATAATGTGTCAGGGTCCAGGCTGTGTCCCAGGAATATAGAACCTCACAGAGCTCAGAGCTGGGGGACCCAGTGGGTCCATGGAGACAAACGCCTGGCAGAGCCGGTACAGAGGACGCATCAGTGAGAGTGGATTTGCGGGTAGCCTGTCCCACACTCTCAGCCCTTCCTCTTGTCTGGGGCTTTCAGGTTACAGAGGATGCACAGAAAGGCAAATGCCATGGGTGGTTAAGTGTGACTTTTCCTGTTGCCCCAGAATTGGCAACAAGACCTGGAACAGCAGAATAAAGGGGATCAAACTCCTTTCTCAAGGCAGCTACCAAGATGGCGGGGGCAACGCAGGACTTATTAAGGGGCAGCCAGATCAGCTCCCCTAACCCAAGAGTCCCCTCTAAACATGCGGGCAGGGGGGTAGTCTTTGGAGTTGAGTGCCCCCAGCCAGAGGAAGAGGCAGATGGTACCAGGGCTTTTCCCTCCCCCAGGAAGGGTGGCCTCCCCTCCCCCAATTCACGCCGAGTGGGGGAACTCCAAGAGAAATCACAGAAAGTGGGGCTGCCATTTAGGAGAGAAAGCACCTCATTCCGCAGTGGATTGTCTTCTTAGATTCCCCAGCTCTCAGTGCTTCTCTTTTTGGGGACAAAAAGATGGCTAGGCAGAGAGAAGACACATGGAACAGCCCACACCCCAGCACGGGGTGGGAGGTTTCCAGAAGTCAAGGGGTTGTCATGGGAGGGTGCCGCTCCTGCACCAAAGAGGGCTGCTGACCGGGGGAGGGGGCCCAGGGGCAAACAAGGTGAGGAAAGTGAGCTACCGGAGAAAACCAGGGCGGGTGGAGCAGGCCACACAAATGCAAGGAAGAGAGGCCTCCAAAGGATCCGCCAAGGGACATCCACCTGCACCCCATGACAGAGCCACCATCTGGCACCCGTGACACAGAAACGTCTGGCGGCCAGCCAGGGATGGCCTGAGAAACCGCAGTGACCACTGGGTGGGGGACCCCAACAGGGAGCTATTAGGTGAGAGACCCTTTCCCTGCGCCCTCCTGCCCCCAGCCCAGTCCCTGCCCCTGCCACGGGGCTCCAAGCCAGGCAGGCAGGTAAACAGAGGATTTAATCCACTGTGACCACTCCTGAGGCAGAGGGGGGCAAGGGGGACCCTAGGGCCCAAAGTGCTAGCCCTGCCTGAACTAGTTAGGTCAGGCATTTCCGGCCTGGCTGCTGTATTGGTGACTTGAGATAAAGAAGCTAAAGCGTGTCCCAGGCAGATGAAACTGCACGGGCAGAAGCCTACAGAAGTGAAAGGACTTCAGGTGAGCTCAGGTGGGCCTGGGCAGGGCATCGACAGCCTCTGTCACACCAAACACCCACCGCCTGGGAGCTGGCTAAAGAAATGAAGGTCAAGCCGTACAGTAGAATACTCTGCAGCCATACAGTGGAATGAGGCAGCCCTCTCTCTACGGATATGAAAAGATCTCCAAGATATATTAAATACAAAAAGCAAGGTATAGAACCATGTCCATAACAAGCTCGCATTTGTGGAAAAAGCGGGGAATTGGGGGGAAATAAGATTATGCATTCGGTTTTGCTCTCATTTGCGTAGACAGGGAGCTAGGAAACGCAGCCGGTGATGGCGACTGGGCAGAGGAGGGAGGTGTGTGGGAGTAGACTTTTTTTGTGGCATGAATCTTGAATTTGATTTTGGAAACCTATAACTGTATAATCCATTCTAAAAAATCAAATAGAGAAAGTGCAGAGGCTGAGGCTCGGGGGCTGAGGTTGGCAGGGCTGCGGCTGCTGTCGGAGCACATGATCAGAGACAGATCCTGGCTGTGAGATGAACCAGAGCCACAGGCCCCCGCACGCATCTCACAGGGCCAGCGCCAGGTGTCACTTAGCGGTAAGATGCAACCAGGCCCGGGGATTTCCAGGAGACAAGGCCACCTCAGCACAGAGGCACTGTCATAAACCTTAAAGCAAAGCTTCTCCTTGCAAGCACAGCTGCGCTCCCTTTATGAAGAAACACCTGGCAACTGACCTGGACCGAATCCAAGTAGAAGAAAGGGAAGAGGATCCCTCAAACTCTGAGGATGGTCTCTGGACAGAGACCCCCATGGTCAGTTTGTCACCTGACCCCCTGTCTGTATTTGGCCCATGTCATCACCTGCCACTGCTCTCCGTCTTGTGTGAGCACTGCCGGAATACACTGGCATCAGGCAGTGTATGAGACTCGTCTTCGATGCAAATCATACCGAACAAGAGAAGTCTCCCCGGAGAAGCTGGCTGACAAGGACCCCCTAAACAGGACAGCAACTTGTGATTGGGCAGCAGGGGGCCACAGAAGGATCTCACAGTGGGGAGGAGGCATGTGATGTGACCAGGCTGTGAGTGGGTGGCACAGAGGGTAGTCTATAGGGACAGCAGCACAGAAGAGGCAGGCGTGAACACCCAGCAAGGGCTTGGCTGTGGATCCAGGGCAGAGACGGGGAGGGGTGGGGGGCAGAGAGCTGGCAGGGTGGAGGGAGAGACAGGAGGCGGAGCTAATGAGGCACCACTGTGAGGCAGGGGGTGTCAACCAGTTCCTTCCTCCTCGGAAGAGATGTGGATGTCACACCCTCATGGCCCCCTGATAGATCCCCGCTCCCTCTCATGCGGCCAGGCGTCACCCTTCCCGCGTGCAGCACCCCAGTTGCTGAGAGATGCAGTGTCTGAGCAAGAGCTCGAGGGAACAGGACAGATGGGGTCCCGTCCCAGCTTCCCTGCTCCCAGACCCTGAGCCTCACCGCTCCTCTGGGATTTGGGGAACCAATGATGTGGCCTCCTGGCCATCCACCACGCAAGGCCAGGGCGCTGTGACGAGGGCAGACCCCACGGGTGAGATCCAGGCCAGGATCCCTGGGTCAGAGCAGGAGGATGGGGGGCGGGGGGAAGAGCAGAAAGCACGCGACTTTGGCACAGTCAAATCTGGGCTGTGTAAGTCAGCACACCTCGCCGAGCTGCAATTTCCTCACCAAAATGGGGGTAATGTTTTGTGTGGCAGACGTTGCAAGTTAACGGCTCTGTACCGACCTGCTCTACTTCCTTACTAAGAGAATCACAGTTTTTTTCAGAGCGGGGAGGAAAGGTACCACCAAAAACACTCACTCCTGCAGCTTCCCTTGCAGCGGGGGCCACTGTGTGACCCAGTTCTGAACAGTGAGATAAGACAGAAGCCACGAGGGCATTTAAAGATGGGCTGTCTGGAAATGCAACAAAAGGGTCAAAGCCACACGCCAAGGGTGATGGGGTGCGAAGATCAAAGGAGTCTGAGTTCCTGGCAGCTTCATGGAGCCGCTAAACCACCTGGGGCGGCCATACGCAGACTTCTGGTTGGAAAGGGTCGGGGTTTTTTGGTTTTTGGTTTTTTCCCTGTCATCCTTGAACTTGGCTGAAAGAGGCTGGGGTTTAATGCCTCTGTGAGGATGGAAGATGAGGCTCCTGACCCCGTGAGTGCCTGGGAGCTAGAACTAAGCTCCCCACATTAGGAAAAAGCTGGAAATGAGCTGTTTCTTTCTTGAATGAGGACTGGAGAAAATTGCCCAGTAAACATGGGCTGCACCTAGAAGTGGGTTTCCTGCCCCGGGCCATGGAAAGAAAAGAAGTCATCCAAGATAAATCGAAAAAAAGAAACTCAGTAGAGGGTTTGACATAATCTGGAGTATTCATCAGCTCAGGCCGTCATAACAAAGCACAGCAGAGCAGGCGGCTTAAACCACAGAAGTTTATTTTCTCAGTTTGGAGGCTGTAAGTCCAAGATCACAGTGTTCGCAGGTTTCGTTTTCTCTGAGGCCTCTGTCTTTGGCTTGCAGGTGGCCGCCTTCTTCCTGTGTCCTCATGGGGTCTTTCCCCAGTGCACACTCATCCCTGGTGTCCCTTTGTGCCTCCAAAAGTCTTCTTAAAAGGACATCAGTCAGATTGGATTAGGGCCCACCCATAACAGCCTCATTTTAACTTAATCATCTCCTTAAAGGCCCTGTCTCCAGATACAGTCACATTCTGAGGGATTAGGGGTTAGGGCTTCAACATGTGAGTTTTGGGGAAGCACAATTTAGCCCACAACATCTGGACAAAGCTAAAAAAAAATGTTACTTAGAATACCTCTCTGAACACCATCGCTCAGAATACAGCACACAGAAAGATAAACAAATGTGAAATGGAAAAGAGAAGGTGGGGGTTGAAATGAAATGCTCCATTGTATATCTAATAGGGTGTGTGACAGGAACAGGCATAGGAATCCCAATAATAATGAGAACATGGGAAAGGCAATACATGAAAATATAATATGTAAGAATTTTCCAGAATTGAAGAAAGCTCTGAGTCTTCATAGAGAAAAGTCGTAGTTCAGAGTGGGATACAAAAATGTACACTCAGGCATGTCTAATTGCAGTCGGACATTAAGGGTAAAGGGAAAACTTTCACAGCTGTCAGAAGTGGGGGAAGACAGATTCCCTTCAAAGAAACAATTAGACTGAAAAACAGACGTCGAATCAGCAGCAATAGTAGTCAGAAAAGAATAATATCTTCAAACGCAGCGAAAAAGACTTGTCAACCTACAATTCTGTACCTAGATAAACTGTCATTGGAGACTGAGGCCAAAATATATTTCCAGACATATATGATTGAGAGAATTTGCTACCCTTAGGCCCTCACTGAAGAATTATTCAAGGCTGCACTGCCACAAGGAAAAGGATCAAAGAGATGAGAGAGGGAAATTCCGTCCTGAGTCCTTGATCAAGCTTAACCTGAAGGTGAACCTGCACTTTTCAGTTTCAGGTACCCACAAATTCCTTCTTTTTTGAGAGAGAGGGAATGAATTAGAATGTTCCGTCACAACCAAAGAGCCCTGACTGACACCACAGCTCTCTCATGGATGCTAACTAAATCAATAACATAGGTGTCCCCAGCTTAGAAAACAACACAGGTAAATATATAAATATTTATTAAATAAATGAAACACAGTCCCTATCTTTGTGAATCATGGGATCTTGTAACTATTGATCACAACAGTTCTAGAGACATTGAACCTTGGACTCTGTCCCTGCCTATTACGTCCTGGTTCATCTGATCTTTGGACCGTGACTCCAGCCCATGTAATGAGATCACCCTCCCGTCTGTATTGCCCACACCACACCACACATGTGCATACATGCGTGCGCCCACACACACACACCCACACACACACACACACACACACACACGCACACACAGTCCTCCTATCAAGCTTATTCTCCCAGCCGGGACCTGTGCCGGCAACATACGTCACAATCCCTGCCCTGCTCCCTAGCTCAGCCTTGAACACCTTGCCGGGGTGGAGTTGATGGCACTGCAGCGTGACGGGTGAGCAGTAGCAGATCGCCATGTGGCTTTTATTCCACAAACGTTCCACTGTGACGTGTCATTTAGTGTCAGTTTGGGGGGTGACCTCAGGCAGGTGGAAGCAGACTGGGAAAACAGTGTGGCTGGACTTGATTTCTGGAAGGGTCTTAGTGCCACTGAGAGGGGAGTGACTGGGTCCCCCCCTCCCCTGCCTCATTCAGGGTAGGTGTCTCCTGGTTTCTCTTACATATTTGACTTATATGTAAGATTTCCCTTGGAGAATGGGCTCTGTAACAAATTTTAAAAATAAGTTTTGGGCCTAGTGTGGTGGCTCACACCTGTAGTCCCAGCACTTTGGGTGGCCGAGGTGGGAGGATAGCTTGAGGCCAGGAGTTAGAGACCAGCCTGGGCAACATAGCGAGACCTCATCTCTACAAAACATTTTACAAATTAGCCAGGAGTGGTGACGCACACCTATAGTCCTAGCTACTTGGGAGGCCAAGGTGGGAGGATCACTTGAGCCCAGGAGTTTGAGGTTACAGTGAGCTATGATGACAACACTACACTTCAGTCTGGGCAACAGAGTGACATCTTGTCTCT